>NC_083793.1:12377543-12390114 GCF_015708825.2 Lethenteron reissneri
GGCTGAGTGGTCAGTCGTTAGGCACGCGCGGCGCAGCACCGCGGTTGTCTCTCTCCTCTCTCTCCCCATCGCCGCCACAGCCACCGCTGTCATTCCTGGCACGCGGCATTCAAGGCCAAAGCGCTAAAATATAATGACAGGGGTGGGGTTTTTGTTGTTGTTGCTGCTGCTGCTGCATGAGGAATATCACAACGAGCTAACCCCGGCCGTCTCACGCGAGACTTCCACTTCACCACCCGCACTCGGAGACGCACGCGCGCGCGTGCACCCGCTCGGGCGGCCTCTCCTCCTCGCTCATTATCTCCGTCGTTATCTCCCTCCCGCTTTGTTTGTTCCTCAGGCAACCTCCCGGATCCTCTCGCGCCACTACCAACCACCACCACCGAACAAAGACAAAGATCCCCCGTATAGCCTTAACAGACCGTCTGGGCAAGTGCTGTTTGCGAGCACCTACGAAGGCCGGCACGGCACACGAGCAGGTGGGTGGCCAGCACCACGCCCGGCCGCCTTTGTCTCCCCAGTGGCATGCGGTAGCGCCGCCCCCCCCCCACGCGCGGCTGTCTGGAGTCCCTGGGCGGGTTAAATCGACACGCGGGCAGCCCCTTCGTTAGCGGCGGTGTAAAACACGGAACGGATTTCGGATTCAGAGAGGAGAGAGAAGGTGTGGAGCCGCATTGGGCTCTCTGTTGTCAACGTGTCGCTCACTCAACCCCCACGCCTTCATCAGAGCAGTGCCGTCAATGTGAATTTGGCTGTAAATTGTTGTCATCATGACAGCAAATCACCATCCGCTTTAGCGAATATCGGCGCAGTGGTTAGCATACCACGGCTAACGGCTACATCCCCCCACCCCACCCCCCCCCCCCGTGACACACTTTCACACAACTGCATTGACCAGCGTGAAGTATGATCATCATCATAACAACAATAACAAACAACTTCTTGGTTCTTTCGGTAAAGTCACATAAAATGGAAATAATAAAATAACAAAAAGAAAACATAATACATTCATTCTCACGACGTTTCGGCCACAACGCAAGCAGCCGTCCTCAGGCGAAGAACAGGTCTGTCGGAAAAAACAGCGTCTGAATGAACACCACCAGGCTTGGCAGCGTATTTTTAAGTTGGGTTGGAGGGGGAAGAGCGCCTTGACAAAGGAATTTGTATATCAAGAGGAATTTAGCATATTTATGGGAAATGCAGATATGGGATTAGTCATTACTTGTGGAATGTGTAGGAGGTGGGCGGGGGGTTTTCAAAGTCATATTATGCCCGTGCATTGTGCAGGATTAGCAGCATCAAAGGGAGGGAGTAGGGTTAGCATAATGAAGGGATGTTAATAGTATGGAGCTGCAGCAGCTAAACCACCACGTAAAAAACTAAAATACAAACTACATCAGTATCATCAATATACTAAATATACTCTCCAATAAGCTGAGCTACTAACAGTAAGTCATACATTACAATTCTATGTCGCAAAAAATAATAATATGCCTCTAGCTAAACTTTTTTCTCTTATATCACACGGGTCTACCCCGTACTATATACTGCCATAGACAAACCCAACATTAAATTATATACTGCATTACTATACACCACCTTAGACTATACATTGCAATATTACACTATGTATTATTCTACCCACCTTACTTTATACCACACTGCTGTATATTCACTATACAATTACGATACTATATATTACCTTATACATTATATTAACCATTACAGTTTAATACTATTTATTATTATACAATCTGCTATACCCTATACCATTGACCGTCGCGTGAAAGGTACTAAGAGGAAGCAACGAAATATGTCAATGGGAGCGTGGTGGTAGGAGACTTGCAGCGGAGCAAAGAATCCATTCCCTGCGGAGAATAAAATATATATAGTCAATGCCAGTGAGTGGCCTGCGGTCTGAAAGTCACTGTAAACGTGAACACAATCAGTTAAGATCCGAAATGGTTTATTACGTTCCTCCAATGATTGCTGAGCCAGAATCCATCTTCTCGGTTGAAATTGTCTCTGTGTTTGTATATGTGGATCGCCTCATGAACGAATCTCTCATGGTAGCCAGATGGCTTGCAGAGAACCTCTGTTTTGGAGAAGTCAATGTCATGTGAGCCCACTGAATTGTAACAGTGATCTGCCACGGCTGAGGTGTTTGTCCTACCGTGTTTCAGGTCTGCTTTATGTTCACGGATGCGGTCCGAGACATGTCGTTTGGTTTCTCCAATGTAACTGCTACCACAGAGGCAACTTAGTTTGTAGACGCCAGGGTACTGTATGTCTGGAACCACATCTTTTAGAGAATTAATTGATTATGTTTTATTTTTATTATTTTATTATTTCCCTTCTACGTGACGAAAGAACCAAGAAGATGAATCCCTGAAGTCACGAAAGCTTTAAATCGAAAAATAACAAACAACTCTTACGGCATGAGTAAGAGGAGGGGTGTTCATCCAGCAGTGGATTAAAAAAAGGGTATAGAATTAGTTTTATATAAGAAGAGTCTTCTTATAATTATCATTGTTTGTCGCTGTTATTTATTCCTGGTTGAGTTTATTATTGAAGGCGGGGGGCGGGGCGGGGGGGCTGGAAGGCAAAAATCAAAACCCGGCTAATTAGACGCGAGGCGAGAGTCGGAGCGGCCGCATGGATTCCGGGGCCCTGACCAAGGCAGCGCTGGGCTAGGATGAGCGAAATTAATTTACTCACATTTTGCTATTTCACTGCGGGCTTCACTCACCAAGTTGCATGTCCCGTGGCCTCGATCTTGCCTCGTGTTTCGCCACGGAAGCTAGTCCGCCCCTAGGTGTGCGTGCGCGTCTTGTTACGGGTGGGGAGCGGTGGTGTAGCGGTTAGCGCTATGCTACGAGCCTGGCCGCCCAGGTTCGATTCTTGCTCACGGCCAATACCGGTGACGATTATTTGAACCGGCCCTGGGCCTCGCCTAGGTCAAATGAGAACCTGATGCGGCGTGTAATCATCGCCACAGGGAGACAAAGGCGGCCGTGCGTGGTGGTGCTGGCCACTTACCCGCTCTTGTACCGTGCCAGCCATCATAGGTGCTACTCGCTAACAGCACGTTCCCCACAAGTTTGTGAAAGCTACACGGGGGGTTATTTGTCTCTCTGACAGCAGTTCGCGATGTGTGTGTGCGTCGTGGTGCATGTGTGCGTCGTGGTGCATGTGTGCGTCGTGGTGCATGTGTGCGTCGTGGTGCATGTGTGCGTCGTGGTGCATGTGTGCGTCGTGGTGCATGTGTGCGTCGTGGTGCATGTGTGCGTCGTGGTGCATGTGTGCGTCGTGGTGCATGTGTGCGTCGTGGTGCATGTGTGCGTCGGCACCTCCCTGCCTGTACGTTGTGTCCATCTCCAGCTTCTGTTCCCTGCTTCAACGGACGTCGAGGAGGAATAGCAAGACGACACCAACTCTCGCTCTCTGGCAGCAGCTGTCGATGCTGCCACCGCAAACCGTGCCGTGTAAACACAGAACTCCCTCACGGCCGCTAATGGCGCGATAGGCAATGCAAAGTATAAACTCATTTTGGGGATTTGCCGAATTCTAATGAGCGCTCGGAATTTACCGATGATGGCAAAACGTTTGTAACGACGAAGAGTGTACGACGCGTCACGTCGTGGGGGTGTGGGGGATTCTAACGACCTCCCTGAGCGCACGTGTAAATCAACACGCGTGTGTTTGTACAAAAACAAAGATCCCAGTTGTTGGCCGTGAGCGAAATACTCCATCTCCCCCTCGTCACACACACACATGCATATGTTAATGTGTGCAGCACCCGGACACACACACACACACACTCCCGGACACACACACACATACTCCCGGACACACACACACATACTCCCGGACACACACACACACACATACTCCCGGACACACACACACACACACACTCCCGGATACACACCACATACTCCCGGACACACAACACACATACTCCCGGACACACACACACATACTCCCGGACACACACACACATACTCCCGGACACACACACACATACTCCCGGACACACACACACATACACCCGGACACACACACACATACATACTCCCGGACACACACACCACATACTCCCGGACACACACACACACACATACTCCCGGACACACACACACACACTCCCGGACACACACACACATACTCCCGGACACACAGACACATACTCCCGGACACACACACACATACTCCCGGACACACACACACATACTCCCGGACACACACACACATACTCCCGGACACACACACACATACACCCGGACACACACACACATACATACTCCCGGACACACACACACATACTCCCGGACACACACACACACACATACTCCCGGACACACACACACACACTCCCGGACACACACACACATACTCCCGGACACACACACACATACTCCCGGACACACACACACATACTCCCGGACACACACACACATACTCCCGGACACACACAAATTCATCTATCAATGAATCATCCATCAATGAATATGTGTGTGTGTACGGGAACGCAAAGACAAAGATGCCCCGTGTAGCCTGTGACAGACTGTTGGGGCAAGTGCTGTTAGCGAGCAGCACCTATGAAGGCCGGCACGGCACACGAGAGGGTGGGTGCCCAACACCACGCCCGGCCGCCTTTGTCTCCCCAGTGGTGATGTTTCAGCACGACACCAGGTACTCATTTGATAAACACAATTAGATACAAAATCTACAGTTTCATTCCAAGGGAAACGTGCAAATTAAGCGCGATATTTCAGAATTGCCCACAACGTGGCCCTGCGTGGCAATTACGCGGACCCCCGCTGTTCTTGAGAAGGGAGGGGAAAAAGGAATAAATCATCGCGAACTTTAATTGTGTTTAATTGGCCGAGCTCTCGTCTTGAAGAGCCGCCGGGTTTAATCTCCCGCGCCGCGTTCGTTCCCCCGGCAACGACGCCACGCGACCCCCCGTGACCCCCCGTGACCCCCCATGACCCCCATGACCCCCGCGACCCCCCGCGACCCCCCGTGACCCCAGCGGGGGGCCGCCACACCGAGGCGCGCTACGTGTCTCTCTCCGCGCCGCGAGCGGCCGCGCTGAACATCGCGCATCACGCTGCAAAACATCTCTGAGCCTTGACCACACCACCAGCTCGACGGAACTGCGTGTGCCCCCTCCCCCACCCCACCTTACCTTTTTAAATACAGCGATACCCCGATTGACGTCTCCCCGTTTTACGTCGTTTCGCAATGACGTCGTCACTTTATTAATGCCGCGACCTGATTGGCGTCGCCACTACCCCGCACTTACGTCGCTGACAGCATCACCCGTCCCTTCTCCGAACCGAACACGCACACAACCAAAGACAAAGATCCCCCGTATAGCCGGAACAGACTGTTGGGGCAAGTGCCGTTAGCGAGCACCTACGAAGGCCAGAACGGTACACGAGGGGGTGGGTGGCCAGCACCACGTCCGGCCGCCTTTGTCTCCCCCGTTTCTCAAAATGTCCTGGCCCCGTTTGTAATGGGGTCGCTCTCGCCCCGTGTATCTCGCAGCAGGAGTCCGGCACCTGCTCAGCTCATGTCAGCTTCCCTCTCTCCCCCCTCCCCCACTACCGCCACCACCTTCTCCTGCGACGCATCAAAGTGCCGCTCATCATCTTAAATGGCCGCTGCGTGTCGAGCCACGAGTCCCGAGCGCCTCGTTGTGCTCGCCCCCCCCCACGCCACCTAATTGGCGATAGTGGAGCGGCGCTGCCGATGTAATCTCGCGTTATCAACAAAACACGTTTACAATAATTCTCGTGTTCGCAAATTGAACGTCGAAAATTAACAATTGCTCGGCCGGCTAAATGGGCTTCAGAACATGGTCGATACACACCCCCACCCTCCCCGTCCCCCGTGAGAATAATTGCATTTCAATATTTAGAAGCTAATCCACCGTGAAATTATGCCAAAGACTCTGAGATAATGCGACGTCGCGCTAACGTGGGCGGGCGGAGGAGGAGGGGAGCGGTGGCGCAGCGGTTAGCGCCAGCGCTTGCTCGTCAGGTGCCCGCGGTGTCGCGTTGGCACGCTCTCTCGGTGGATGGGGGGGGGGGTCTCGAACCGGCATGTCGGCTGCCCCGTGACCTCGACACGAACCTCCCCGTGTCCGTTGGCGCGACGCTGTCGTCTCTGAGCTGCCCGCCGCGCGCAGGGCGCGTTCCTAATTACTGGCACACGTACATGACGCCAGCGGCCATCAAATCCGCGCGACATCGCGGCACGAGGCAGCTCCCTGATAGATGCTGTCGTGGGTGAACGCGTAATGGGAACCGGCGACGTTCGCATTATCCGGTAACTTAATACGATGATGGAGTGAGCGGCAAACCCAACCGCGTCACCCCACCCAACCGATCCCAGGCCAGCCCAGCCACCCCAGCCGTCCCTCCTCCTCAGCGCCTCCCTGCGCAGCTCCTGCTCATCAGCGTGCGCTCCGCTCTATATTCGTCACTGTCCGTGCCTCTAATCCCCAAGTCGTGAGAGATAATACGTCATCGATTACACTTACACGTGTTCCGTCATCGTGATGTGCCGCTATCCAGCAACAACAGCGCCCGGTGTCTTCTCTCAGGGCTCTCCGCCCGGTGATCGCCCAACACGCGTGGGACAGTGTCTCAGTGTCCCAGTGTCTCAGTGTCTCGCTGTCTCGCTGTCTCGCTGTCTCAGTGTCCCAGTGTCTCAGTGTCCCAGTCTCTCAGTGTCCCAGTGTCTCAGTGTCCCAGTGTCTCAGTGTCCCAGTCTCTCAGTGTCCCAGTCTCTCAGTGTCCCAGTGTCTCAGTGTCCCAGTGTATCAGTGTCCCAGTGTCCCAGTGTCTCAGTGTCTCACTGTCTCGCTGTCTCGCTGTCTCAGTGTCCCAGTCTCTCAGTGTCCCAGTCTCTCAGTGTCCCAGTGTCTCAGTGTCCTAGTGTCTCAGTGTCCCAGTGTATCAGTGTCCCAGTGTCCCAGTGTCTCAGTGTCTCGCTGTCTCAGTGTCTCGGTGTCTCAGTGTCCCAGTGTCTCAGTGTCCCAGTGTATCAGTGTCTCACTGTCTCGCTGTCTCGCTGTCTCAGTGTCCCAGTCTCTCAGTGTCCCAGTCTCTCAGTGTCCCAGTGTCTCAGTGTCCTAGTGTCTCAGTGTCCCAGTGTATCAGTGTCCCAGTGTCCCAGTGTCTCAGTGTCTCGCTGTCTCAGTGTCTCGGTGTCTCAGTGTCCCAGTGTCTCATTGTCCCAGTGTCTCAGTGTCTCAGTGTCTCGGTGTCCCAGTGTCTCAGTGTCCCATTGTCTCAGTGTCCCAGTGTCCCAGTGTCTCAGTGTCTCAGTGTCTCGCTGTCTCAGTGTCTCAGTGTCTCAGTGTCCCAGTGTCCCAGTGTCCCAGTGTCGCAGTGCCTCAGTGTCTCAGTGTCTCGCTGTCTCAGTGTCCCAGTATTTCAGTGTCCCAGTGTCCCAGTGTCTCAGTGTCCCAGTGTCCCAGTGTCTCAGTGTCCCAGTGTCTCAGTGTCTCAGTGTCTCAGTGTGTCGCTGTCTCAGTGTCTCAGTGTCTCGCTGTCTCAGTGTCTCAGTGTCCCAGTGTCTCAGTGTTTCAGTGTCTCAGTGTCTCGCTGTCTCAGAGTCCCAGTGTCTCGCTGTCTCAGTGTCCCAGTGTCTCAGTGTCTCAGTGTCCCAGTGTATCGCTGTCTCGCTGTCTCAGTGTCTCAGTGTCTCGGTGTCTCGCTGTCTCAGTGTGTCAGTGTCTCGCTGTCTCAGTGTGTCAGTGTCCCAGTGTCCCAGTATCTCAGTGTCCCAGTGTCCCAATGTCTCAGTTTCCCAGTGTCTCAGTGTCCCAGTGTCTCGCTGTCTCAGTGTCCCAGTGTATCAGTGTCCCAGTGTCTCAGTGTCCCAGTGTCTCAGTGTTCCAGTGTTCCAGTGTCTCAGTGTCTCAGTGTCTCAGTGTCTCAGTGTGTCCCAGTGTCTCAGTGTCTCAGTCTCCCAGTGTCCCAGTGTCTCAGTGTCCCAGTGTCCGAGTGTCCCAGTGTCTCAGTGTCTCAGTGTCTCAGTGTCCCAGTGTCTCAATGTCTCAGTGTGTCAATGTCTCAGTGTCCCATTGTCTCAGTGTCTCAGTGTCCCAGTGTCCCAATGTCTCAGTGTCTCAGTGTCTCAATGTCTCAGTGTCTCAGTGGCTCAGTGTCTCGCTGTCTCAGTGTCTCAGTGTCTCAGTGTCTCGATGTCTCGCTGTCTCAGTGTCTCAGTGTCTCAGTGTCTCGCTGTGTCAGTGTCTTAGTGTCTCAGTGTCTCAGTGTCCCAGTGTCTCAGTGTCCCAGTGTCCCAGTGTCTCAGTGTGTCAATGTCTCAGTGTCCCAGTGTCTCAGTGTCTCGCTGTTTCAGTGTCTCAGTGTCCCAGTGTCTCGCTGTCTCGCTGTCTCAGTGTCTCAGTCTCTCAGTGTCCCAGTGTCTCAGTGTCCCAGTGGCTCAGTGTCTCAGTGTCTCAGTGTCTCGGTGTCCCAGTGTTTCAGTGTCCCAGTGTCTCAGTGTCCCAGTGTTCCAGTGTCTCAGTGTCCCAGTGTCTCAGTGTCCCAGTGTCTCAGTGTCTCAGTGTGTCCCAGTGTCTCAGTGTCTCAGTCTCCCAGTGTCCCAGTGTCTCAGTTTCCCAGTGTCCCAGTGTCTCAGTGTCTCAGTGTCTCAGTGTCCCAGTGTCTCAATGTCTCAGTGTGTCAATGTCTCAGTGTCCCAGTGTTTCAGTGTCTCAGTGTCGCAGGGTCCCAGTGTCTCGCTGTCTCGCTGTCTCAGTGTCTCGCTGTCTCAGTGTCTCAGTGTCTCGCTGTCTCAGTGTCCCAGTGTCCCAGTATCTCAGTGTCCCAGTGTCCCAGTGTCTCAGTCTCCCAGTGTCCCAGTGTCTCAGTGTCTCAGTGTGTCAGTGTCTCTGTGTCCCAGTGTCTCAGTGTCCCAGTGTCCCAGTGTCCCAATGTCTCATTGTCTCAATGGCTCAGTGTCTCAGTGTCTCACTGTCTCAGTGTCTCAGTGTCTCAGTGTCTCGATGTCTCGCTGTCTCAGTGTCTCAGTGTCTCAGTGTCTCGCTGTCTCAGTGTCTTAGTGTCTCAGTGTCTCAGCGTCTCAGTGTCTCAGTGTGTCAGTGTCTCGCTGTCTCAGTATCTCAGTGTCCCATTGTCTCACTGTCTCAGTGTGTCAATATCTCAGTGTCCCAGTGTCTCAGTGTCTCAGTGTCTCAATATCTCGCTGTCTCAGTGTCTCAGTGTCTCGCTGTCTCAGTGTCTCAGTGTCCCAGTGTTCCTGTATCTCAGTGTCCCAGTGTCTCAGTGTCCCAGTGTCTCAGTGTCCCAGTGTCTCAGTGTGTCGCTGTCTCAGTGTCTCAGTGTCTCGCTGTCTCAGTATCCCAGTGTCTCAGTGTTTCAGTGTCTCAGTGTCTCACTGTCTCAGTGTCCCAGTGTCTCGCTGTCTCAGTGTCCCAGTGTTTCAGTGTCTCAGTGTCCCAGTGTCTCGCTGTCTCACTGTCTCAGTGTGTCAGTGTCCCATTGTCCCAGTATCTCAGTGTCCCAGTGTCCCAGTGTCTCAGTGTCCCAGTGTCTCAGTGTGTCAGTGTCTCAGTGTCTCGTTGTCTCAGTGTCCCAGTGTCTCGATCTATCTATCTATCTGTCTCAGTGTCTCAGTGTCTCGCTGTCTCAGTGTCTCAGTGTCTCAGTGTCCCAGTGTCCCAGTATCTCAGTGTCCCAGTGTCCCAGTGTCTCAGTGTCTCAGTGTCCCAGTATCCCAGTGTCTCAGTGTCTCAGTGTCTCGCTGTCTCAGTGTCCCAGTGTCCCAGTGCCCCAGTGTCCCAGTGTCCCAGTGTCTCAATGTCTCGCTGTCTCGCTGTCTCAGTGTCTCACTCGCCGTGAGCTCGTCGCTCCGCACAACAACAACAGCAGCGTTCCATGTGGCCTCACGAACCCCCACCCCCTGCACTCCGACACCCCCCTGGCCCCCCACGAGCTGCCCGGCACCCTCCCGTGGTGCGGACTGTCCACCACGAACCCACGGGCGTGCCTCAGCCGGTTCCAGTCTATCTCTCGGCGCGGCAGTCGAAGGAATGGGGCGAGTTTGTTAAATCCGCCCCCCTCTCCTTTCCCTCCTCTCAGCATCACACTACCTCTGCGCACCCAGGAGCAGTAATACAGAATCACAGAGAGTGTGTGTGTGTTCATATTGGAGGGATTTATACCCGAGGAGTCCGATGAGCGATAGAGATCTCTCTCTCTCACACACAGATCTCCAGTCGTGTTGCGATACAGTACATCGGAGCAACGCCGATGAGCGATCGACAGGGCGAGTAGTGGCGGTAGGGTCAAGTTGGGGGACTCCCACCTCTTCCAAAAACACGTTTGGTCAACGTATGGGAAGAGTAGGCCAAGTACAACCTGGAGAACCGAGTATGATTCACGTTAACCAGTGGGAGATTATCTGCCTAAAATGAGTGCCTGCTGCTGTCTTTGTGCCCGGCGCAGGCGATGAGGAGGGGTGAAAAGGATATGTTAACTACCTCGCCTGGGTTACAGGAGGTCACGGGTTCGATCCCGACCCTGACGCCTGCTGCTGTACATTTGGAGTTTGCGGTGTCTCTCTCTCTCTCTCATCATCACGGTGGCTAGGAGATGTTAACTACCTCGCCTGGGGTACAGGAGGTCACCGGTTTGATCCCGACCCTGACGCCTGCTGCTGTACATTTGGAGTTTGCGGTGTCTCTCTCATCCTCACGGTGGCTAGGAGATGTTAACTACCTCGCCTGGGGTACAGGAGGTCACGGGTTTGATCCCGACCCTGACGCCTGCTGCTGTACATTTGGAGTTTGCGTGTCTCTCTCTCTGTCTCTCTCCCCGTGGTCGCGTGGCATTTGTCTCCGGGTCCTCCGGTTTTCCCCCCTCCACATTTCGAGTCAACGTCACCACGCGTTGAGAGTGTTTGTCTGCTCTACATTCCCACACGGAGACAAGCCACTTCGTCCAGCTGTCATTTGTGGTAGCCAAGTAAGTGGCTTCGGAAAAAAGAGAGCTACCGAGCTCAGTGGGGGCCTCACCTGGTAAAATAAACAAAAAAAATAGTTCGCAGTTTTAGTTTCAGGTGGAGAGCTCAATGGTGGCGTGAGTGGCCGCATCACGCGCACACTCAGAGACACCTCACCCCTCCCCTCCCTCCCCCTCACCTCATCGGCATGCGGAATTCTCGTGAAAGTGCCGTTAGCGAACACCTTTTGACGCCGGAATGGTGACTTAATAGGTCATAAACATTCTCACACGTCCGTCAATAACACGGCGTGTGCGCCTTAAACGGAGCGTACATTTATCACGGATGACGTTTCGGCTAATCGCCCTTCTGTGTATTAATGTTTTCCCCTCTGAAGGCCACGCGGTGTAGTGATCGACGAACGCGTGGCATGGTGCACCACTGCCAGTCTTTGGTTGCCGGACTCGTGAACACGACTCCAATGCCCGTGTCGGCAACCGCCCCCGGCCCCTCCATGCTGCCCCAATCACATCGACAGCACTCGCCCGCGTTGCGCCGTGCTCCACTGTCAACCGAGAAGCAGCCGCAGCAGCAACGTCACCAGATAATTGGTTTAATTGGAAATGGTTGCTGGCCGAAACGCAGCGTCCGCTGACATTTCCGTCACTACTGCGCTGTTGGTCCCCATCTAAGCCCCGAAGTGAATCTCGAGTAAAGTCGTGCAATGACTTCGCGAGGCTCATGTCGGCCGTGCCGGGAATGGAAATGAGCTGTGACCGCTGCGTCGCCTCTCTGCGAACACAAAGCCCGGGCGAGGGACGACTCGCGAAGCCCAACGGAACTCTGGAGGCAAGCGCTGTTAGCGAGCGCCACGCCTGGCCACCTTTGTCTCCCCTCGTGGCGATTTGTTTATACATAGCACCAGGTACTCGTTTCAGGCTGAGTCGGCCTCGGGGAAGCCCAGAACCGGTTCAGATGATCGTCACTGATGTTGACCGTGAGCTGGAATCGAAGTCAGGACCGCTGGTTTCGTAGTGCAGCGCATTAACTACCAAAAGACAAAGATCCCCCATATAGCCTTAGCAGACTGTAGGGGCAAGTGCTGTTAGCGAGCACCTACGAAGGCCGGCACGGCACACGAGGGGGTAGGTGGCCAGCACCACGCCCGGCCGCCTTTGTCTCCCCAGTGACGATGTTTATACATCGCACCAGGTACTCATTTGAGGCTGAGTCGACCTCGGAAAGGCCCAGGACCGGTTCAGATAATCGTCAACGGTGTTGGCCGTGAGTGGGAATCGACATCTGGTGGCCGGGTTCGTAGCGCAGCGTAGCGCTAACCGCTACACTACCGCTCCCCACTTATACAGTGAGGGAAAAAAGTATTTGATCCCCTGCTGATTTTGTACGTTTGCCCACTGACAAAGAAATGAACAGTCTATAATTTTAATGGTAGGTTTATTTGAACAGTGAGAGACAGAATAACAACAAAAAACAGAAAAACGCTTGTCAAAAATGTTAGAAATTGATTTGCATTTTAATGAGGGAAATAAATATATGACCCCCTCTCATCAGAAAGATT
>NC_083793.1:12390614-12473742 GCF_015708825.2 Lethenteron reissneri
TGGTGAGTGAGTGGACGGGTTGGTGAGTGAGTGGACGATTGGTGAGTGAGTGGACGGATTGGTGAGTGAGGGATGTTTGGGTGAGTGAGTGGGTAGTTGGCGAGTGAGTGGAGGTTGGTGAGTGAGTGGACGGGTTGGGTGAGTGTGAGTGGTTGTGTGAGTGAGTGGACGGTTGGTGAGCGATGGACGGGTTGGTGAGTGAGTGAGACGGTTGGTGAGTGAGTGGAGTGGTTTGGTGAGTGGTGGACGGGTTGGTGAGCGAGTGGACGGTTTGTGTGAGTGGTGGACGGGTTGGTGAGTGAGTGGACGGGTTGGTGAGTGAGTGGAGTGGTTGTTAGTGAGTGGACGGGTTGTGAGCGAGTGGACGGGTTGTGAGTGAGTGGAGTGGTTGGTGAGTGAGTGGACGGGTTGGTGAGTGATGGACGGGTTGGTGAGAGTGGCGGGTTGGTGATGAGTGGACGGGTTTGGCGAGTGAGTGGACGGGTTGGTGAGTGAGTGGACGGGTTGGTGAGTGAGTGGACGGGTTGGTGAGCGAGTGGACGGGTTGGTGAGTGAGTGGACGGGTTGGTGAGCGAGTGGACGGGTTGGTGAGTGAGTGGACGGGTTGGCGAGTGAGTGGAGTGGTTGGTGAGTGAGTGGACGGGTTGGTGAGTGAGTGGAGTGGTTGGTGAGTGAGTGGACGGGTTGGTGAGTGAGTGGACGGGTTGGTGAGTGAGTGGACGGGTTGGTGAAGCGAGTGGACGGGTTGGTGAGTGAGTGGACGGGTTGGCGAGTGAGTGGAGTGTTCGCGTCGCACAACGAGCGAAGGCGCTTTAATCGCCTCGCTCGCCCCGATGCCCTCTCTCTCTCTCTTTCTCTCTCGCTCTCTTCGCGGCTCCTTCTCTTGACTCGAGCCGCGCAGCGACAGCGCGCAGGGGGGAGCAGCGGTCTGACGCTGCTGGAGTGTGGCTCTGCGAGTCGCTCCGAGCGTGGCTCTGCGAGTCGCTCCGAGCGTGGCTCTGCGAGCCGCTCCGAGCGTGGCTCTGCTAGCCGCTCCGAGCGTGGCTCTGCGAGCCGCGCCGAGCGTGGCTCTGCGAGCCGCTCCGAGCGTGGCTCTGCGGAGCCGCTCCGAGCGTGGCTCTGCGAGCCGCTCCGAGCGTGGCTCTGCGAGCCGCCTCGCTTGCACTGTCGAGAAGAGAGTCCGGTCTGGGGGGAATGGACGCGCGGCTGCATTAACCGGGGCGGGCGCTGGAAATTCGAACCGCGGCGCTCTCGCTCGGCCCCCGTCACCGGCATCTGCTGCGTGACTCGCACTCCACATGGAACATCCCTCCTCAACACGGGGCTGGCTCGAGACTCATCGAGGGCTTTCCCTCGATAAGTGAACGACGCCCGCGCAAATCTCTCGTTCTCTTTTCAATAGCAACCCCACCCCCTCCAACCATCATCCTCGCCACTCGTCAACAACAACAACTATCGTCATCGCATTCATCGTCGCGATCAATCTCCCGCGTCATCGGTTATTCTCGCGAAAGCCTCTCAGCCATATCCACGCTCAAGTCACCACACGTGTCCGCTCTCCTTGGCGATGATGTCCGCGACAGTGCTGTTTTGTTGCTCGCCGCTTGACACGTGCTGTGGGCTCGTGTTGGGCAATCCGTTTTTAGTATATATATACAATTTTTATCACGATCCACCGCCACCATCAATATCGCGGTCATCATCAGCAGCCTGGCGACCCGCAACCCGCGCCGTCTCCCCTTCGTCCATAGCGACTCTCCGCCGTTATTGTGAGGACGCTGAGGAGGATGATGATGAGTAGGAGGATGATGATGAGGAGGATGAGGAGGATGATGATGAGGAGGATGATGATGAGGAGGATTATGATGAGGAGGATGATGATGAGGAGGATTATGATGAGAAGGATGAGGAGGATGATGATGAGGAGGATGAGGAGGACGAGAGGGAGGTGGCCGTTGTGTTCCGTCGTCACGCGAGCGCGAACGTGGTGGGGAGCGGGCGGTGTTAGGGGGGCGAGATCAGGGAAAGGGCGCCCGGCGCAATTGCTGAAGTGGGGAAAGGGGCCGATAGAGGAAGCCAGAGAGCACAGAGAGAGAGCACACACAGAGAGAGCACACAGAGAGAGAGAGAGCACACAGAAAGAGAGCACACAGAGAGCACACACAGAGAGAGAGCACACAGAGAGAGCACACAGAGAGAGCACACAGAGAGATCACAGAGAGAGCACAGAGAGCACACAGAAAGAGCACAGAGAGAGAGAGAGCACACAGAGAGAGAGCACACAGAGAGTACATAGAGAGAGCACAGAGAGAGAGAGCACACAGAGAGAGCACACAGAGAGTACATAGAGAGAGCACAGAGAGAGCACAGAGAGCACAGAGAGAGAGAGAGAGCACACACAGAGAGCGCACACAGAGAGAGAGCACACAGAGAGAGCACAGAGAGAGAGCACACAGAGAGCACACAGAGAGAGAGAGCACACAGAGAGAGCACAGAGAGAGCACAGAGAGAGCACACACAGAGAGCACACAGAGAGCACAGAGAGAGCACACAGAGAGATCACAGAGAGAGCACAGAGAGAGCACACAGAGAGAGAGAGCACACAGAGAGTACACAGAGAGAGCACAGAGAGAGAGCACACACAGAGAGAGAGCACAGAGAGCACACACAGAGAGAGAGCACACAGAGAGAGCACACAGAGAGAGCACACAGAGAGCACACACAGAGAGAGAGCACACAGAGAGAGCACACAGAAAGAGCACACAGAGAGAGCACACAGAGAGAGCACACAGAGAGAGCACACAGAGAGAGCACAGAGAGAGCACAGAGAGAGCACGGAGAGCACACAGAGAGAGCACAGAGAGAGCACAGAGAGAGCACAGAGAGCACACAGAGAGAGCACGTGGAGCACGCTGGCAGGGGTGGGGGCTGATAAGCGCAGCGGGCCGCGTCTAACAGAGGCAGAGGGGTGGCCGTGTGCGAGCCAGCGGAGCCCCGCGTGGACACGGCGGCGTGCTTGTGAATGTGTGTGTGTGCGTGCGTGTGTGTGTACGTGCGTGTGTGTGTGTACGTGCGTGTGTGTGTGTGCGTGCGTATAAGTGCGTGTGTGCGTGTGTGTGTGTTCGTGCGTATATGTGCGTGTGTGTGTGCGTGTGAATGTGTGTGTACGTGTATGTGCGTGTGAATGTATGTGCGTGTGTGTGTGCGTGTGAATGTGTGTGTATGTGCGTTTGAGTGTCTGTGTGTACGTGCGTGTGTGTGCTTGAATGTGTGTGTGTGTGTGCGTGTTAGTGTGTGTATGTGCGAGTGTGTGCATACGTGCGTGTGAGTGTGTGTATGTGCGTGCGTGTGTGTGTACGTGCGTGTGAGTGTGTGAGTGTGTATGTGCGTGCGAGTGTGTGTGTACGTGCGTGTGAGTGTGTGTGTGCATGAATGTGTGTGTGTATGTGCGTGTGAGTATGTGTGTGTGTGTGCGTGTGAGTGTGTGTATGTGCGAGTGTGTGCGTACGTGCGTGTGAGTGTGTGTACGTGCGTGTGAGTGTATATGTGCGTGCCTGTGTGTGTGTGCGTGCGTGTGAGTGTGCATGTGCGGGGAGACAAAGGCGGCATGGTGCTGGTCACTCACTCCCTAGTGTACCATTCCGGCCTTTATAGGTGCTCACTAACAGCACTTGCCCCAACAGTCTGTTAAGGCTATACGGGGAATCTTTGTTTTTGTACGTGAAGGATGAGTGGGGAGCGGTGGCGCATTGGTTAGCGCAGAGCGCTGCGAGCTCAGCCACCCGAGTTCGATTCGCGCTCGCGGCCAACACCAGTGACGAATATCTGAACCGAACCTGGGCCTCCCCTAGGTCGACTCAGCCTCAAATAAATACCTGTTTGCGATGTGTAAACATCGTCACTGGCGAGACAAAGGCGGCCGGGCGTGGAACTGGCTATCCACCTCCTCGAGTGTCGTTCCGGCCTTCACAGGCGCCGCTGGCTGACACCGCTCGCCCCAACAGCCTGCTGCTGGGTGCGTCTCACTCTCCTGCAGAGGTCTCTCATCACCGGGAGAACGCGGCGACTCCCGATTATCCACGGGCGGATTATCCGGATTGCGAGTTTCCTTATTTACTTATTCATCAAGGAGAGCCACGCTGCGTCGTATGACTCTTACCACCCCCCCCCCCCCCCCCCCGGAGGTTTCCTGCCGCATTTTGATTTTTCATTTTAAGATTTATTTTTGAAGGCGACTACTGACGAGTTGTGTTTATTATTATTATTATCATCATACACGTGTGGGAGGAGACCGAGGCACCTGGAGAAAACCCCCAAGCATTGCGCGAGGGTGCAACACTCTATCTCCCGTACAGATGGAAACGCACGACGATGGGTGTGTGTAGGTGCGGGTGTGACCGTGGTGGTGTGTGTAGGTGCGGGTGTTGTCGTGATGGGTGTGTGTAGGTGCGGGTGTGACCGTGGTGGGTGTGTGTAGGTGCGGGTTGTTGTCGTGGTGGGTGTGTGTAGGTGCGGGTGTGACCGTGGTGGGTGTGTGTAGGTGCGGGTGTTGTCGTGATGGGTGGGTGTAGGTGCGGGTGTGACCGTGGTGGTGTGTGTAGGTGCGGGTGTTGTCGTGATGGGGGTGTGTAGGTGCGGGTGTGACCGTGGTGGGTGTGTGTAGGTGTGAGTGTGACCGTGTTGGGTGCGTGTAGGTGCGGGTGTGACCGTGGTGGTGTGTGTAGGTGCGGGTGTGACCGTGGTGGTGTGTGTAGTGCGGCTGTTGCCGTGGTGGGTGTGTGTAGGTGTGGGTGTGACCGTGTTGGGTGTGTGTAGGTGCGGGTGTGACCGTGGTGGTGTGTGTAGGTGCGGGTGTTGCCGTGTGGGGTGTGTGTAGGTGCGGGTGTGACCGTGGTGGTGTGTGTAGGTGCAGGTGTGACCGTGTTGGGTGTGTGTAGGTGCGAGTGTGACCGTGGTGGGTGTGTGTAGGTGCAGGTGTGACCGTGGTGGGTGTGTGTAGGTGCGAGTGTGACCGTGGTGGGTGTGTGTAGGTGCGAGTGTGACCGTGGTGGGTGTGTGTAGGTGCAGGTGTGACCGTGGTGGTGTGTGTAGGTGCGGGTGTGACCGTGTGGGGTGTGTGTAGGTGCGGGTGTGACCGTGGTGGGTCCGTCTTGTCCGCAAGAGCGAGGAGCTGTCCCGTCAGCACCCAGCGGAGCGGAGCCTTAAAATCGTGAACCTGGTGCGGTGTGTAAACGTCACTACTGGGGAGACAAAGGCGACCGGGCGTGGTGCTGGCCTCCCGTCCCCTCGTGTGCCGCTGTTTGTATTCGCTGCTCTGAATACAACACCTCGCTGATCTCGTCAACGAGCTTAAACCATCGTCACGCCAACCTCCGGTCAGCCTCACAGCGGCGTCTCTTGGCTCACCATCGCACACAGACGGTGGCGGTGACCGCATCGCGCGGCGCTTTCAGACGCTCTTCTGCGGCCGTCTGGAACGCCTCTTCCCTCTGATACTACGGAAGCCACTGGGAGCTATGCACTTTGAAACAAAGATTGAAAAGTAATTTCATTAAAACCGCTTGCTTTTTTCGTTAGTGTGTTGTCCCACGTATGGTGCGAAATAAGTTCAGCGTTGCGAACACTGCGAGACTGCTCAACTCGAGCACAGCATCGCAGAACAATATCTAATTACTACGGACGCTCGCAGGCACCAAATGTAAAATTGTTTGAGCGTGGGCTTGGAACTGGAATATTGTAGCGGCTTGGCTAATTGGCGCTCATTAACGCGACGCACGCGCGTGATGAATGCTCTCCGTGTGTGCAACAGCAGCTCTAAGGATATCAGCCACGTGCCGTGCATTGCGGTGCACTCGTACCATGTACACACGCGTGTGCCTGCGTGTGCCTGCGTGTGCCTGCGTGTGCCTGTGTACACACGCGTGTGCCTGCGTGTGCCTGCGTGTGACTGCGTGTGACTGCGTGTGCCTGTGTACACACGCGTGTGCCTGCGTGTGACTGCGTGTGACTGCGTCTGCCTGCGTGGGTTCGACTCGGCCTCAAATGAGCACCTGGTGTGGTGTTGTGAACATCGCCACTGGGGAGACAAAGGCGACTGGGCGTGGTGCTGGCCATCCACCACCTCGTGTAGCGTGCCAGGCGTCACAGGTGCTCGCTAACAGCACTTGCCGCAGCAGTCTGTTAAGGCTATACGGTTGGTCTTTGTCTTTATTCGCTAACAGCACTTGCCCGACAGCCTGTTCGAGGCTGTACGGGGGATCTTTGTGTTTGGTGGCGCTGCGCTACTAACCCGGGCCACCCGAGTTCCATGCAACAACACGGTCAATAACAGTGGCGAATGGTCGAACCGGACCCGGACCTCTGTGCTCTAGGTCGACTCAGCCTTAAAATGAGTACCTGGTGCAATGTCTAAACCTCACCACTGGGGAGACAAAGGCGGACGGGCGTGGTGCTGGCCACCCACCCCCTCGTGTGCCACAGTGCCGGCCTCCATCGGTGCTACTCGCTAGCAGCACTTACCCCATAAGTCCGTTAAGGCTATACGGGGGATTTTGTCTGTGTATCAGTGTATTGTACTGCATTGACAAGAGGATCGTCATCATTTCCACGATCGATAAATGCAATAATCATCTTCATTGATGTCGTGATCGATATTGTAATGCTCCGCCATCATTATCATTACCAGTCAGCGCCCATGATCAAAGCGTTCGGGATGCGCCCGATCTCACCAGACCTGGAATAAGCTAAGCGGGGTTGAGCCTGGACAGTGCTCGGAGGAGGAGCGACTGCCGGATACAAAACGCAGGCGCGACGCGAGCGGCGAAGTACGGCCATGGTCGAATACCCGTCATGACCAGCGAGACACGTGGTGGTGGTGGTGGTGGGGCGAAGCGGGGGTGGGAGTTGAGACTCATTCAGCAGTGGATAGATAATATCGGGCAGTGCACGTGCGGACATTCACCGAGTATTATGAATTCACCGAGTGTTTACACAGCACGCGTTTGTTGGCAGGGAGCGACTGAACACAAACAGCAAACCCTCAAATCGATTTCACAGTCACTCAGCTTGCTGGCCCTTACACAACACGATTACTATTATTATGTTAATGGCGTGCCAGCTGAGGAATGGAACGCGGAAAAGGGAATCCATTCATGGGAGATGGAGCAATGACGTCAACCAATGTTTTATCATCATCACCACCCTCCTTAATCCAAGAAAGCATCCCTGAGCTTCGAGACTCTCTTGCAGAATCAGAATATCGATTTATTTTTCCGGAGGAATCCGATGAGCTACAAACTTCTTTTTGTTTTTACCCAGAGATGTCAGAGCAAGTTTACAGATGTCCAGTGGGTCCTGCCAAGCTTTGGCAGTAGGGGGAGGTGTTGCTGCTGCTGTTGCTTGATGTACTTAACAATTGTTCGCTGCGCAAGCGGGGTGATTTCTCAGCGCGGGGACATTTGGCTAATGCGCGCCGGTCACTCCGCGTGCGTTTCAGTTTCATTTCATTTATTAGGTAGAGCCCTGTGAGCCATGCGGCTCTTGACTCGGGTGCAACCGCAACAAACAAAAGCATGAACAAGAAACATCTTAAAGTGACTACACGCAACAGAAAAATCCAGGAAAAATCCAGGGAAAACCCGAGCGTGTGTGGGTTTGGCATTTAGAATCAGCTCGTGTGCAGGGGGCCCGTGAGATATTCATATTCCAGTAGACTCCGATTAAGCCGTCGGAGCAGCACAAGAAAGTGGGTGCCACTGAGAATGGCGGCCAAGAGAATTGGCACGGAGGGCCGAGCGAGAGTCTGCGAAGCTCAAGTTCGCAGTGTCACCGAGCCTCACGCCTCTTCTCCGTGGCGGACGAACGCCGGACCAACTCACCTCGACCCTTGCGGTCAACATCCAGAGGACGGCGCCGCCGGCACACGACTCGCCATCCCCAGCCTGCATCGCCGTCGATAAGTCGCTGCTGTCCACAGGCCCTGGCACAAAATGCACATCAACCAATGCCCCCCCCCCCCCCCACAGACCTTCAGGCTACGCTTCCACCGCCCATATGAAAGACGCAGTGCCACCCAATGAAGACAACCCTGCCAAGGCACGGCCTATGCCCCTCCCCCATTTGCCAGAACATTGCTCCTTATCAGAAGCTCCCTGGACAGAACCTCCCCTTCTTCACTCCCCTCTCCGGATATCAAACTGCATCCCTGATGAACACATTGTCGGCGAAATCACTGATTCTGGTCTTCAGGCCTTCACATGCTGAGCACGCGCATGGACATCTCCGAACTTCACCGCACGCCTTGTCGGAACTGCGTCTTTGAGCTGCAGTGATTATGTCGATTAGATGTACTAATGTGGGATATGGCTGTTTTTCACAATTGCACTCAATCAAAAAAGGTGAGAACTCAGGATACACCAGGATGGGAGTGTCACTTGCGAGAGTAATAACTTGTCAACACAATTACAAAAGAAAAACGGAGTCAATTAAAGCAACGGCAATGTAACGATTAGAAATCGGTACGAGAACAACTCCTTCCTTCGAGAAATGGAACATATTGCACAAGACACAAACCGTGTTTAGGCTGATAGTAGCACTGTGACACGTTAATTTACAGAAGTATTGCACAAAGATGTCGGGTGACGATTGTACTGAATGTGCGAACGGGCACCGATATATGTCAATGGCAATCGCAAAGGGAAGTTTTCACACAGAGTCCCAACATTGGCGGTCATATGGGGAGACCTTCATCCAGCAGTGGATTGGCCCATGGCGATGATGAAATCAAGGGTGTAATTAGAACGACGATGATTGTTATTTTGAGTCTCATAATCCGGTAGCACCGTCGTTCCCGTGAGCTTAAGAGCCAATTACGAACCCAGCGAGCGCGTGCACACATCAGCGATCACGGACAACTCGGGGAACACGAGGAAATGAGAGCGCGCGAGAGTCTTGGGGAGAGAGAGCAAAGGGGAGATGGGGAGAGCAGTGGGGGGCGTGGAGAGAGAGGGAGGGAGCCTCGTGTCTCAGAGGCAAGCGAGGGAGAGGCGAGGTGGAAATGGCGAGAACAGAGCACACGGCCACGTGTGACAAGCACTCGGCCTTTGTGCTTTGCGCACGGAAAATCCGTCAGCAGCAGCAGCTGAAGGAGAACTGCGCTGTTGTTCCGCTCGGCTCAGGTGGCCACCGTTGACGCCCATTGACAGCAGCGGCGGTGCCGCCAGAGACAACCTGCGGCCCCGTTTCGTCCTCGCTGGGACTCATCGGCACAGGGGAGCCACCGATGCTCGCTGCCGCAAAGGCGTTTCGCGGAGTTCTGGATTCCGTCACGGTGGGGGTTTTTCTCGTCAGTCAATGGTGCGACTAATAGGATCGGAGCGGATCCTTGCGGGCGACTCTTGTGGTTGCTCGCCTTAAGCGCTCTATTGGTTGGCATCATGAGACGCGGGGGAGGGGGGGGGGGCGTGGGGGGGGGGGCTGGAGATGATTTCCTGCTGTGCATCTTTCAGTGGTGTTTGTCGCATTGTTCCCGCGTGCTGTTCAGCACGAGGTCCGACGTTTTGCTCCGCGCGCTGGGAGCCGTTCCCCAGTGTGAGTTCCCGAATTAGAAAGTTATTTAAAGAAAGAAAAGTCATCACGCACCACGCATGGATTCTAATTAGTGACGAATGACGAAACGTCTCAAGCTCGCGCGGCGAGGTGACGTCACGCCACTGTGACGCGCGACGTCGTGATGTGACGGAGCAAAATGGCCGAATTTCGAGCGTCTGTTTTTTTTTATTTCTCTCGTCCGACGAATCGTGACAATTCGTCGAATTGTGAGGGTTGCGGTGGTGGAATGGGGGAGGGAGGGGGGTCAAAGGGGGAGGAGGAGGGGGGCAGTGGGGGGTGGTGGGGAGGGGAGATCCCACATCAGGTTGAGCAACTTCGTCTCTCGTCGTTGATCTCAGTCGCCCCCGGGACAAGAGCGGCGCGGGAGGCGGTCGCACGCACAACGCGCGGCCACCTCGCTGCGGAACGAGGCGCGGGTTGAAATCGGATCGCCTGGAAATCACCCCTCTGCGTGTCGCCTCATTGCGTCGCTTATTAATTGATTGACTTGACACCCAGCCAGACACCCAGCCGGACACTCAGACAACCAGAGAGTCAGACACTCAGACACCCAGCCAGACACCCAGCCAGGCACTCAGACATTCAGACACACAGACGCTCAGACACTCAGACGCTCAGACAGGCATGGTGTCCCTGGTGGGAGCGGTAGTGTCGTGGTTAGCGCACTGCGCTACGAACCTGACAACCCGAGTTCGATTCCCGCTCACGGTTAAACACCAATGACGATGATCTGAATCGGTCCTAGGCCTCCCCTGGTCGACTCAGCCTCAAATGAGTATTCGGTGCGGTGTGTAAACATCGCCACTGGGGAGACAAAGGCGGCCCAGCGTGGTCTTGACCACCCACGCCCTCGTCAGCCATGCCGGCCTTCACAAGTGCTACTCGCTCACAGCACTTGCCCCAACAGTCTGTGCAGGCTATGTGGGGGATCTTTGCCTTTGGTGTCCCTGGTGGCCGCGTCGTCACAACCCGACCTCCACACTCGTCGTCACACACCGCGTCCACCCTTCTCTCTCCCCGAGTCGTCACACACCGCGTCCACCCTTCTCTATCCCCGAGTCGTCACACACCGCGTCCACCCTTCTCTATCCCCGAGTCGTCACACACCGCGTCCACCCTTCTCTATCCCCGAGTCGTCACACACCGCGTCCACCCTTCTCTATCCCCGAGTCGTCACATGCCGCGTCCACCCTTCTCTATCCCCGAGTCGTCACACACCGCGTCCACCCTTCTCTATCGCCGAGTCGTCACAAACCGCGTCCACCCTTCTCTATCCCCGAGTCGTCACACACCGCGTCCACCCTTCTCTATCCCCGATGTCCCGTGGCGACTCGTCACGTGCCACGTATCCATCCAGCGCCTCTCCCTTAAATGTTTGAGTCGTTAACACCGCGCGTGCCTGATGATCGCCAAACAGTAGCCCGACGTATTATTGTCGAGTTGTACATCACTGGTTTTTTGTTGTTGCAAATATTCATACAATGTTACGGTTGCTGCTCTTTTTGTTGATCCACTGCTGGATGAGAACCCAACTCCCGGCAGGCATTGCGGGCGTGGGCGCCACTGAATCTTCACGCTGACTAATTCTGTCTCTCGGAATAAGTTACAAGAAAATATGATACGAAGAAGAAACCTAGGACTTGCGAGTGTAGCTGGTGGACCAATGCTCAGTCCAGGCTTCGTATCTCACGAATGTCGTTGCCGTGTAGAGTGAACTCACCCAGCTCACTGTGTGGCTGATTATCCCAATGGATACGAGCGACTCACTGGGTGTCAGAGGGAGGGAGCTTGCGGAAAGTGTCGCGAGAATTATTCTCAAACAAGCGGCATGACCCCGATGCCCGAATCCACTCTGCGTGACTCTCCTGATCTCTCTGTGAATGGGTTCGATCCCGACCCTGACGCCTGCTGCTGTATATTTGGTGTTTGCGGTGTCTGTCTCTCTCCCCGTGGTCGCGTGGATTTTAATCGGGTTTCTCCGGGTTTTCCCCTCCACATGCAGAATAAACATGACGCGTTTCGAGTGTTTTGCTGCTCTAAAAGTTCACGTGGTGATAACGCCACTTCGTTGAGGTCGCTTCTGAAAAATAGTTCTCTCGCTCACTGGGCCTTACCTGCATGGTCAAATAAACTAACTATAATAGTTTAAATAGAATAGTTAGTTTAAATAGAATAACTGTGCTTAACCTATTATACTAGTGCTACATGGACAAGGTTGGGAGCGGGTAATTAAGCTTCCCGTCCCAGTGTTTCAACTGCCGCGACTGGAGATCGCATTGGCGACAACGGCCGTGCAAGTCCAGGGCTCCCACCACAACCCACGAACGAGCCGCAATGCCGCGCTGGTCTCGTCGCGGTGCGTGAACCATCACCACGTGATCTCCCGTGGTGTTCCTCGCAGCAGCAGCAGCAGCTCCTGGCTGCTGCCATAGAACACAGATGGCGGCGGTCTCCGCATCACGCGGCGCTTTCCAGACGCGCTTCTGCGGCCGTCTGGAACGCCTCTTCCTGCCGATGTAAAGAAGCCACTGCGAGCTATGACACTTTTAACTGATCATCATCTCGACTGACGAACTCATTTCTTTAGAACAGTTTTTGTGTTGACTTCTTTCCCCCGCACCTCCGATGAGCACGGTTGGATACGTACGGTGCAAAAGAAATTCAACATACATACATAGACTCCCACAGAGACTCATAGACTCACACAGAGACCCATAGACTCACACAGAGATCCATAGACTCACACAGAGAGTCATAGACTTGTAATAAAGGTCATTGAAGCGACTTCTGGAATCTGGTCTTTATTCGTCTTTCATTACAGCACTCCTTCACGCTGCTGACAGACAGCGTGAGAGGGACAGAAAGAGAGACACGCACGCAGCCACGTGGCAGCCTGGACCCCCGCTCCAGCGTGGCCTCTCCCCTTCGTTCATTCCAGTTCTGATCACGTGTTGTTCGTCTCCACCCCTATTTAATACCCGGGTCACGTGGTACCTTTCCACCAATCCTGGTTAGCCTCTATGGAATATTCCAGACTCCACCGTAGGCTCCCGGGACCACGCCCCTGACTCGTCTACCCATTGGCTGTGGCTAAAGCCAGCAGAACCAATCCTCTACAAACAGCTGTCACCTTTCCATTACGTCAGGGCCACGCCCCTAGGCTTCCCCCCATTGGCTATGGACCAGGACCGGCAGAGCCAATCATCGTGACGAGTTGTAATCCGTCAACGACCCGGATATAACCTCACATTACAGACTCACACAGAGACCCATAGACTCACACAGAAACACATAGATTCACACAGAGACCCGTAGACTCACAAAGAGACCCATAGACTGACACAGAAACCCATAGACTTTCACAGACACCCATATAATGACACAGAGATCCATAGACTCACACAGAGACCCATAGACTCACACAGAGATCCATGGACTCACACAGACACCCATAGACTCAAATAGAACCCCATCGACTCAGACAGAGACCCATAGACTCACACATAGACTCATAGACTTACACAGAGACCCATAGACTCTCACAGATACCCATATAATGACACAGAGATCCATAGACTCACACAGAGACCCATAGACTCACACAGAGATCCATGGACTCACACAGAGACCCATAGACTCAAATAGAACCCCATCGACACACACATAGACCCATAGACTCATAGACTCACACAGAGATCCATCGACTCACACAGAGACCCATAAACTCACATATAAACCCATAGATTCACACAGAGACCCATAAACTCACACAGAGACGCACAGACTCACACAGAGACGCATAGACTCACACAGAGACCCATAGACTCACACAGATACCCATAGACTCACACAGAGACCCATAGACTCACACAGAGTCCCATAGACTCACACAGAGACCCATAGATTCACACAGAGACCCATAGACTTACACAGAAACCAATAGACTCACACAGAGACCCATAGACTCACACAGAGACCCATAGACTGACACAGAAACCCATAGACTCACACAGAGACCCATAGACTCACACAGAGACCCATAGACTGACACAGAAACCCATAGACTCACAGAGAGATCCATCGACTCACACAGAGATCCATAGACAAATAGAGCCCCATCGACTCACACAGAGACCCATATACTCACACAGAGATCCATAGACAAATAGAGACCCATAGACTCACACAGAGACCCATAAACTCGCACAGAGACCCATAGACTCTCAGAGAGACCCAAAGACTCACACAGAGACCCATAGACTCACATAGAGATCCATAGATTCACACAGAGACACAGACTCACACAGAGACGTACAGACTCACACAGAGACCCATAGACTCACATAGAGACCCATAGACGTCAATCACGTTGCACTGCGCCTCTTGAGCTGTCGAGGCGTTGTCCTTGTTACCGAAGTCGAAAACCCCCACAAATCTCTCCTTCTTATTGTTGTTGGTTGCCGACTCCTGACCCTGGAGAATACGAACCCCGCACGCGAGGGGAGGGGGGAGTGCAGAGAGGGGGGGGGGTCGCCTTTGTTCAGGTAGACACAAACACTCCATCTGTGACCTTTGTTCAGGTAGACACAAACACTCCATCTGTGACCTTTGTTCAGTTAGACACAAACACTCCATCTGTGACTTTTGTACAGGTAGACACAAACACTCCATCTGTGACCTTTGTTCAGGTAGACACAAACGCTCCATCTGTGACATTTGTTCATGTAGACACAAACACTCTATCTGTGACCTTTGTTCAGGTAGACACAAACACTCCATCTTTGACCTTTGTTCAGGTAGACACAAACACTCCATCTGTGACCTTTGTTCTGGTAGACACAAACACTCCATCTGTGACCTTTGTTCAGGTAGACACAAACACTCCATCTGTGACCTTTGTTCAGGTAGACACAAACACTCCATCTGTGACCTTTGTTCAGGTAGACACAAACACTCCATCTGTGACCTTTGTTCAGGTAGACACAAACACTCCATCTTTCACCTTTGTTCAGGTAGACACAAACACTCCATCTGTGACCTTTGTTCAGGTAGACACAAACACTCCATCTGTGACCTTTGTTCAGTTAGACACAAACACTCCATCTGTGACTTTTGTTCAGGTAGACACAAACACTCCATCTGTGACCTTTGTTCAGGTAGACACAAACGCTCCATCTGTGACATTTGTTCATGTAGACACAAACACTCCATCTGTGACATTTGTTCATGTAGACACAAACACTCCATCTGTGACCTTTGTTCAGGTAGACACAAACACTCCATCTTTGACCTTTGTTCAGGTAGACACAAACACTCCATCTTTGACCTTTGTTCAGGTAGATACAAACACTCCATCTGTGACCTTTGTTGAGTACGGCGATGCTTCATTCTATTGTTAGACAACTTTGTTGATTGCGCCAAGATCGCTTTCGCGTTGAGCCCTGCTGAATACACGGCGCATCATCGCCACGTGATCCCTCGGTCGCGTTGCCGACGCCGCAGTGTGCCGTCAACCCCTCGCCCTGGGTGTCTCCCCGGCAGTGTCCCCCCCCCCTGGGTGTGCCCCCCCCCCCGGGTGTCACCCCGCCACACGCACGCGGCTCGCCCGGCACCTGCAGCTTTCCTTTGTCCGTCGGGTCGTCAACAACAAAACCAGACGCAACGTCGCCTATTCAAGACCTTTACCATTGCAAACATCGTGCGGCACCGAAGATGAACAGTGTCATTGCCCACGACGCTCGAGGCTTGGAAACGCCGCCGCCGCCGCCGAGTCGAACGCGAGACGAGGCGGCGGGTAATTTGAGAGTTGCGTGTCGGCGGCGAGCGGTGGCGCCGTGGTTAGCGCGCCGCGTTACGATCGCGGCGACCCCGGTTTGATTCCCGCTCACGGACAACAATAGTGGCGGTCCGGTCCTGGTGGGCCTCCCCTGGGTCGACTCGGCATTAAATGCTGTACAAGAGGATGAGGAGCTGAGTGGACTTGCCGTTGACCGGCACCAGCGGTGTCAAGATCGGTCTCTGTGGAAGAGGCTCCTGAAGGACGATACTGGGCAGTTGGAGGCAGTCGCCCTCCAACAACAACGGAGGGCAGAGGAGTGACGCTCACAACAACGGGCGGATCACCAGGCGGATAAAACGCAACGAGTAGGCACAGTAGGGAGCTTAGCCGGTGCGTCTGTTCGTCATCCTATGGCACCTGCTTCTGTTCCGTGGCTTCCTGCCAACGAGCTTTCAACACTTGACGTGACCTCAAGGTGCACGTAGACTGGCACAAGCGCTGTAGTGTTGTCATCGCCACATATCGCGTTGGGAAGCGGTAGCGCAGTGGTTGGTGAGCGAACTACGCTACGAACCCGGCGATCCGACTGCAGCACTGGGGAGACGAAGGCGGCCGGGTGTGGTGCTGTCTGCCCACAACCACCCCCCGCCATCTGCCGCGACGACCTTCACAGGTCCTCGCTTCACAGCACTTGCCCCAACAGCCTGTGAGAGGCTACTCGGCGGAGCTTTGCCTTTGTCTGCGTGCGTTCGCAGGCAAAAAAAAACAGCTGCGGGCTGAATGCGTTGCGCTGCCGAAACTCGCCGTTTTGAAGCTGCCGTCCCCGGTGCCAGTTAACGATGCCCCGCCCCTCCCCCCTTCCCCCCCCCCCCCCCATTCCACTCCACCCGCCCCCCACTTTCCCGCATGTAAATTTAGCTTCGCTTAGATATCGCGCTGTAATAGGCGTCTCGTGGCACGCAATGCTTTAACTCCTCTCCCTCCAGAGCAGGGAGACACGGCGGGTCCCCTCCCGCCCAGCACACGTGGGCAGGGTGGCACCTGTACGTGGGTCACGTGGGCAGGGTGGCACCTGTACGTGGGTCACGTGGGCAGGGTGGCACCTGTACGTGGGTCACGTGGGCAGGGTGGCACCTGTACGTGGGTCACGTGGGCAGGGTGGCACCTGTACGTGGGTCACGTGGGCAGGGTGGCACCTGTACGTGGGTCACGTGGGCAGGGTGGCACCTGTACGTGGGTCACGTGGGCAGGGTGGCACCTGTACGTGGGTCACGTGGGCAGGGTGGCACCTGTACGTGGGTCACGTGGGCAGGGTGGCACCTGTACGTGGGTCACGTGGGCAGGGTGGCACCTGTACGTGGGTCACGTGGGCAGGGTGGCACCTGTACGTGGGTCACGTGGGCAGGGTGGCACCTGTACGTGGGTCACGTGGGCAGGGTGGCACCTGTACGTGGGTCACGTGGGCAGGGTGGCACCTGTACGTGGGTCACGTGGGCAGGGTGGCACCTGTACGTGGGTCACGTGGGCAGGGTGGCACCTGTACGTGGGTCACGTGGGCAGGGTGGCATCTGTACGTGGGTCACGTGGGCAGGGTGGCACCTGTACGTGGGTCACGTGGGCAGGGTGGCACCTGTACGTGGGTCACGTGGGCAGGGTGGCATCTGTACGTGGGTCACGTGGGCAGGGTGGCACCTGTACGTGGGTCACGTGGGCAGGGTGGCATCTGTACGTGGGTCACGTGGGCAGGGTGGCATCTGTACGTGGGTCACGTGGGCAGGGTGGCACCTGTACGTGGGTCACGTGGGCAGGGTGGCACCTGTACGTGGGTTACCTGGGCAGGGTGGCACCTGTACGTGGGTCACGTGGGCAGGGTGGCACCTGTACGTGGGTCACGTGGGCAGGATGGCACCTGTAAGTGAGTCACGTGGGCAGGGTGGTACCTGTACGTGGGTCACGTGGGCAGGGTGGCACCTGTACGTGGGTCACGTGGGCAGGGTGGTACCTGTACGTGGGTCACGTGGGCAGGGTTGCACCCATGCACTTCTTCTTGTGTATGGGAGGAGAGTCAATCCGCAGTTTTTCTGTGTTCACGTGGAGGTGACTGAGTGAGCCTGAGGGCGGCTCGTGGTGAACAACTTTAATGCTTCTGCCGGCGAATGGTCGAGCTGTAGACTCACATTGAGAATCACAGACTCACAACGAGATCCATAGGCTCGCATAGAGACTCATAGATTCACGAAGAGATCCAAAGGCTAACAAGACCCATAGACTCATCTGGACACCCACAGGCTCACATACTGTAACACCCATAGACTTACAGAGACCCATAGACACACAGAGAGACCCACAGACACACACAGGTATCTACAGACACGTACAGAAACCCGCAGAGACCTACAGTCACGCACATCGATCTACAGACACACACAGAGACCTACAGACACGCACATAGATCTACAGACACACACAGAGACCTACAGACACGCGGAACGAAGTTCTTCCTCCTTCCCCTCCTTATCCGGTACTGATCTCGTGCACGATCCAGATCTCGTGCACGATCCAGATCTCGTGCACGGTCCAGATCTCGTGCATGATCCAGATCTCGTGCACGGTCCAGATCTCGTGCACGGTCCAGATCTCGTGCATGGGCCAGATCTCGTGTCTGGTCCAGATCTCGTGCACGGTCCAGATCTCGTGCATGGTCCAGATCTCGAGCATGATCCAGATCTCGTGCATGGTCCAGATCTCGTGCACGGTCCAGATCTCGTGCACGGTCCAGATCTACTAGGGGGTGGGGGAGGGATCATTAATGAGTCCCCCCAGTATTTTTCCCCCCATTTCAAGCGCTGTGTTACTCTACATGAGACGCCCTGAATTTGTCTTCAGTATGCAGTGCTCACTTCTTTGGGTAACTTTCATTCTCACTGGCAGCAAGCAGGTGCGACTGACATGTGTATGACACGTCATGTATGAGCAAGGTAGAAAAAACCCCAGCATGACTTGAGAATTGTGGTGGAGGATTGTCAATTGTTGAGTGGGGGCGGGGCCGTGATGGAGGGGGCGGGGCTGACAGGAGATGGGCGGAGCCAACAAGAAAGATTAAATGTCCAAATGATGACGCACCACGTCGTTGAGCGGCGAACATTTGTGGCCAAGTCGCTTCTGAGAAGGAAGTTAATACCTCAGTGGGCTTTGTCTCGTAGGTTGGGGGGGGGCGGATGGTTCAGTTTTGTCTGTATGTGTTTAGGTGATTTGTTGACCTTGTTTGTACTTGCCACTCCTATCGTGTGTTTGTGTTGTTTGTTGTTGTAATGTTCGTACCCCGTGTCCCGACTGGACATCTGTGAAAAAGAGCTTCATAGCTCATCAGATTCCTCCACTATAAATACAGATTCTGATTCTGATTAGTGTCGCCTGTAGGACGGGTCGCTGTCTAATTACGCCGTTACAGCAAGTCGTGGCGGAGGCTAGGAGATGTTAACTACCTCGCCTGGTGTGCAGGAGGTCGTGGGTTCGATCCCGACCTCGACGCCTGCTGCTGTGTACTTGGAGTTTGCATCTCTCTCTCTTCCCTGTGTTCGCGTGGATTTTTCTCCGGGTTCTTTGGGTTTTCCCTCCACAATAATAATCAACGTCACACGTTTATAGCATTTGGCTACTGCTATACATGTCCACGTGATAAGCCACTTTGTTGAGCTCTCATTTGTCATAGCCAGGTGGCTTCTGAAAAAGAGCTTTATAGTGTGGCCTTACCTTGGACGAAGTAAACATAAATTGTACTTGGCTTGTGCCGAACCAATTGCTGCTGAAATGATGCACTCCCTGAAGGCTGTAAAGGCTGCTTGCGTTGTTTTGATGCGGAGAGACGGGACTCGAGATGGACACATGCTCTCCACTTGTGCCATTTGCTAACGCCATCGCCGTGCATGCAGCAGTTGCGCGCGGCAAACCACCAACACAAAAAACACCAAAACCACCAACACAAAAAACACCAAAACCACCAACACCACCAACGCCAAAACCACCAACACCACCAACACCACCAACGCCAACACCACCAACACCACCAACACCACCAACGCCAAAACCAGCTCCATGGACGCCGCCGCCGCCCACTGTGCGGGAGCCGCTCGCTCAGTCAGCAACCCGGGGGAGGGGGGGGCAGTGCCGGGCGAAGCTCGTGCGGGGCCTGTAGCATGATGTTATAAAGGGGCCATTAATAAATAAAACACTTTGTTTTTTAAAGACAATTTTTTACTTTCACGTGCTATACAGCTATATAATACCACAAAGCGTTCATTTTAAACAGCCAGTCGTTCAGAAAAGTTTAAGGTGGTATAGTACTATAGTAATAGAGCAACTGCAGAATCACTGAACCGGAATTGATATCTTGAAAGCATTTAGCGCGGAGCCCTTGCAAGTGCGGGGCCCGTAGCTACTACACTAGTAGCTACTACACATGTGTAGCTACTACACATGTAGCATGTAGCTACTACCCATGTCGCAACTACACATGTGGCTACTTTTGCTACGAGGATGAATCGGCACTGGGTGGGGCACGTCCTCGCTTTTTCGCTATCTTGGTCTCAAGCCGCTTTGTGTTGTTCTCTCGTTTGTTGATGTGACTCGCTGACCCCCGCGCCCCTACTGGACAGTCTCCTCCCCCTCACCCCTCCTCCTCCTCCTGTCGAAACCAAGATTCTGATTCTCACGCAGCAAAACACACATCTCGTCCTTCGGGCTGTGGCTACGGGCTGCACGTCACACGCTGCGGCCCCGCGCTGTGGCCGGGTTCGGGTGTTCAGCGAGGGATGACACCACACGTGGCTGAGCTTGGCTTGCCCCCCCCCTCCATCCCCCGACTGTGTCCGCCGTATCGCGTCTCCCTTTCACGCCGGCTTCTTCGGAAAGGCAAACGGCGCGACGCCAACCGGTCTAACCCCCTTGCGGCAGCGCTCCTCATTGCAAGGCCACCACAGGGCCACTGGCGGCCCTTTGGTGGCCTCTAGCACGGCCCCCGAAGGTGCCGCGCCCCGACAATACACAACACGTGGCAGAAGAACACCCACACATCATCATCGCGCTGCTGTCAAAGCCAACAACGGTTGCAAATGTGTGGCGGCCCTCACACTGATGATGTCTCGTCGGCGAAAGTGGGCCCCCTCTGAAATGTGATGAAGGACACTGCCCCGACAGGGCTTCAACAACGGCAAACACAGCCCATGGTGGAATCCGACGCACAACAGCCCGGCTGGCTGGTGATCACCAACTCACCGTAGTCGCCTCCCTATCGATCTTATATCGCGACTGCCATGGTTGCCGTTCCCAGGAACTTCACTGTATCAATTCCTTCACCCCATGCTTCTTCAAACCCATCCATACATGTGTTTAACCACCACCACAACACTGCAGGTCACAACAACACACCCAACCACCCACTCACCCAATCACTCACCACACTGCAGGTCACAACAACACACCCACCCACTCACCCAATCACTCACCACACTGCAGGTCACAACAACACACCCACTCACCCAATCACTCACCACACTGCAGGTCACAACAACACACCCACCCACCCACTCACCACACTGCATGTTACCTCTCACTCCTCCCTCTGCTTCGTCCCCTGCCCTGCTCCGCCGTGGAATCTCCTTCCCACCACCACCACCATCACGACCACCACCACCACCATCACGACCACCACCACCACCGCCACCACCACCACGACCACCACCACCACCATCACGACCACCACCACCACCATCACGACCACCACCACCATCACGACCACCACCACCACCATCACGACCACCACCACCACCATCACGACCACCACCACCATCACGACCACCACCACCACCATCACGACCACCACCACCACCATCACGACCACCACCACCACCATCACGACCACCACCACCACCACCGCCACCACCATCACGACCATCGTCTCGATCCGCGCCGAGCTCTCACAAGAACGACTGCGCTCAATGCAAGCGACGCCGCTCGACTCGTACCTATTCACACCCTCGATGGTGCCGCTTGTTGCTCGCGCTCGGCGTCTTTTGAGCCTTGGGCTTGGCAACTGCGGCACGTGAACTCCCCCCCCCCCAGGGGGGATGGGAGAGGGGGGGGGGCTCCTCGCCCGCCTCCCCGTCGCGGTTTGTTTATCCGCGGGCCTCGTGCCGAGCTCCCCGCGGCTCCTCCTGCCGCGCGCATTCAGGATGGAGCTGTTATCTTGTTCGTCGTAGCCCGATCTGACACCCCCGCTCCCTACAGCCCCCCCCTCCACAGCCCCCCCCCACAGCCCCCCCCCCCCCCCCCCCGCTACCTCCCACCACCTCAAGATGCGCTCGGCTCTGTCCGAGGTTGAATCGTTCTTTTTTCGCTTCACTCCGCCGTTCGTTCAATCTATCAAGTGCAGCCACCCAGGCTCAGTAGGGGAGGGGGCAGGGGAGAGGTGGGTGGGGGGGCTGGAAGGGGGCATCTCCTCCGCCTCCCCCTCGGAATTTATATGCAGCAATCAACAAATGTGTGGGTGCAACATCGAGCAGCGGTGGCGATGGGCGGGAGAGAGCCGAATGCACGATGGTCCGAGGCAGGTCGCGTCGTTACCCGCCGCTCTGTTTGGCCTTTCATCATCTTCATCATCATCTTCATCATCATCAGCAACATGAGCAGCCGTGCTCTGTCCACTGCCTCCCCAGGCAGTCACCATCCGTGCCAGGTGGCGGTGGCGGTAGTGGTGGTGGTGGCTACGCTGCTGCCGCTGCTGCTGCTGCTGCTGCACGTGGCCGCTGACTACGATCACCCGGCGCAGTGGAGGCAGCAGCAACAGCGGGGGTGGGTGGGTGGATCACGCGAATGTTGTGAAACTCAACAACTTTATTTTAATATATTTAGATTTTAAGGAAATGAAGAGATGTGTTGACGCGTCATGGTGCTGTGGCCCTCTGGTGGAAGATTTGTGCCGGAAAGGCGCCGCGTGTTGACCAAAATCAAATTGGGGTCGATTACTCGGCTCTCTTTTTTATATAAATATATAAACTAAAAACCAATACGTTGTTATTGAGGTACGCGCAGACAAGTCCGGTACAAAGCGCCGGGGGTGTCAGGGGAGGGCACGGAAGGGGGGGGGGGGCAGAAAGCGGCGGGGGGGGGGGGAAGGGGGGGGCTTTCCAGCACTTGCACAGATCTCGGGGATGGCGACACGAAACACTCGGCGGTGCTCAGCCAGAGCGGCGGGGGACGTCCTCCGGCTTGGGGGGGAGAATGTTGACGAGGGGGGCGAGGGGGGAGAGGGGGGAAACAGTCGCCAACATTCTGGGGGTAGATCGAGTGCGGCGACTCGCCACTGCTCCCAAATCCTGCCTCCCGAAGGTGAGAAATCACTCCCACAAGCCGTGGCGCGGCTGACGATGATGGTGTCACGAAGCCCCGGCCATCGCCACCTCCCGTCCAGTGGCACACGTGGGAACAAGGACTGAACAAGTTTGTTCGTTCCCCCCCCCCCGCCCAACTCTGTCCATGTTGCCCACTTCGGCTCGCCGAGCAATGGAACCCATGATCGGTCGAGTGAGCGATCGATTGCTCAGATAATTGGAGGGTCCCGGCTCGATTCTCCAGTCGCAGCTTCGAGTTCATACCGACGGCTTCACCGGCAGTCAACTTCACTCGAGATCGAGACGTCATCGTGACCAAAAGCCGCTGACGCCACCGCTGCACCTCTCACTACCAACGCGTCCCCACCCCCCACCCCCAGATCCCGCATCTGCATTTGCACAGATGAACCGCGACGTGCGAGGATCTACCCCTGACCGGTCTCTTCCCACCATCTACCCTTAGACTCGCATAGAGACCCACACACTCGCGGTGACCCACAGATTCGTGGTGACCCACAGACTCGCGGTGACCCACAGACTCGCACAGTGATCCATACATCAGCCCTAACAGGGTCCCCACCATCTACCCTTAGACTCGCATAGAGACCCACACACTCGCGGTGACCCACAGATTCGCGGTGACCCACAGACTCGCGGTGACCCACACATTCGCACAGTGATCCATACATCAGCCCTAACAGGGTCCCCACCATCTACCCTTAGACTCACGGTGACCCACAGACTCGCGGTGACCCACAGACTCGCGGTGACCCACAGACTCGCACAGTGATCCATACATCAGCCCTAACAGGACCCCCACCATTTGGCCTTAGGTCTTCTATATCCCTTGGTCTCTGGACTCGTGGAGACCACTCGAATGCTTCTGTTATTAATGGCTCTGGTGTTCTGGGCCAAAGACATCAATACCAGCCCGGGTAACGATTCATTCCCCTCTGGCCCCTGCGCTGGGATCTGATGATTTTTTACGAGTGTGTGTGGTTGCAATTCAATTCGAGAAAAGATTGTTTTTTTTTATCTGAAATAAATAACCCCTCATTGCCAGATACGTCTCTCCTCATAAAAAATGTTTTCTACACATTCCATCAGCTGCCACGGTCTTCCGGGAGTGCATCTGAGAAGCCGCATTGGTTCAATACAGGAACATCATCATTATCAGATGCAGGCTTGCTTCAACCAAATGCTGGGGAACTGCCCTCTGTGTATTGGCAGGGAATGTATTCGTGTGAAATGGGTAGAGCCCATTGAACCATTGCTGCTGATAAAATGTTGTGGGTGTCTCTTGTTCACACCTAGTCACGTGGTGTCCCTTGTTCACACCTAGTCACGTGGTGTCTCTTGTTCACACCTAGTCACGTGGCGTCTCTTGTTCACACCTAGTCACGTGGTGCCTCTTGTTCACACCTAGACACGTGGTGTCTCTTGTTCACACCTAGTCACGTGGCGTCTCTTGTTCACACCTAGTCACGTGGTGCCTCTTGTTCACACCTAGTCACGTGGCGTCTCTTGTTCACACCTAGTCACGTGGTGCCCCTTGTTCACACCTAGTCACGTGGTGCCTCTTGTTCACACCTAGTCACGTGGTGTCTCTTGTTCACACCTAGTCACGTGGCGTCTCTTGTTCACACCTAGTCACGTGGTGCCCCTTGTTCACACCTAGTCACGTGGTGTCCCTTGTTCACACCTAGACACGTGGTGTCTCTTGTTCACAACTAGTCACGTGGTGCCTCTTGTTCACACCTAGTCACGTGGCGTCTCTTGTTCACACCTAGTCACGTGGTGCCCCTTGTTCACACCTAGTCACGTGGTGCCTCTTGTTCACACCTAGTCACGTGGTGTCTCTTGTTCACACCTAGTCACGTGGTGCCTCTTGTTCACACCTAGTCACGTGGTGTCTCTTGTTCACACCTAGTCACGTGGTGTCCCTTGTTCACACCTAGTCACGTGGTGTCTCTTGTTCACACCTAGTCAGGTGGTGTCCCTTGTTCACACCTAGTCACGTGGTGTCTCTTGTTCACACCTAGTCACGTGGTGCCTCTTGTTCACACCTAGTCACGTGGTGTCTCTTGTTCACACCTAGTCACGTGGTGCCTCTTGTTCACACCTAGTCACGTGGTGTCCCTTGTTCACACCTAGTCACGTGGTGTCTCTTGTTCACACCTAGTCACGTGGTGTCTCTTGTTCACACCTAGTCACGTGGTGTCTCTTGTTCACACCTAGTCACGTGGTGTCCCTTGTTCACACCTAGTCACGTGGCGTCTCTTGTTCACACCTAGTCACGTGGTGCCTCTTGTTTACACCTAGTCACGTGGTGTCCCTTGTTCACACCTAGTCACGTGGTGTCTCTTGTTCACACCTAGTCACGTGGTGTCTCTTGTTCACACCTAGTCACGTGGTGCCTCTTGTTCACACCTAGTCACGTGGTGTCTCTTGTTCACACCTAGTCACGTGGTGTCCCTTGTTCACACCTAGTCACGTGGTGTCTCTTGTTCACACCTAGTCACGTGGTGCCTCTTGTTCACACCTAGTCACGTGGTGTCTCTTGTTCACACCTAGTCACGTGGTGTCCCTTGTTCACACCTAGTCACGTGGTGTCTCTTGTTCACACCTAGTCACGTGGTGTCCCTTGTTCACACCTAGTCACGTGGTGTCTCTTGTTCACACCTAGTCACGTGGTGTCCCTTGTTCACACCTAGTCACGTGGTGTCTCTTGTTCACACCTAGTCACGTGGTGTCTCTTGTTCACACCTAGTCACGTGGTGTCTCTTGTTCACACCTAGTCACGTGGCGTCTCTTGTTCACACCTAGTCACGTGGCGTCTCTTGTTCACACCTAGTCACGTGGTGCCTCTTGTTCACACCTAGTCACGTGGTGCCTCTTGTTCACACCTAGTCACGTGGCGTCTCTTGTTCACACCTAGTCACGTGGTGTCTCTTGTTCACACCTAGTCACGTGGTGTCTCTTGTTCACACCTAGTCACGTGGTGTCTCTTGTTCACACCTAGTCACGTGGTGTCTCTTGTTCACACCTAGTCACGTGGTGCCTCTTGTTCACACCTAGTCACGTGGTGCCTCTTGTTCACACCTAGTCACGTGGTGTCTCTTGTTCACACCTAGTCACGTGGTGCCTCTTGTTCACACCTAGTCACGTGGTGTCTCTTGTTCACACCTAGTCACGTGGTGCCTCTTGTTCACACCTAGTCACGTGGTGTCTCTTGTTCACACCTAGTCACGTGGTGCCTCTTGTTCACACCTAGTCACGTGGTGTCTCTTGTTCACACCTAGTCACGTGGCGCCTCTTGTTCACACCTAGTCACGTGGTGCCTCTTGTTCACACCTAGTCACGTGGCGTCTCTTGTTCACACCTAGTCACGTGGCGTCTCTTGTTCACACCTAGTCACGTGGTGTCTCTTGTTCACACCTAGTCACGTGGCGCCTCTTGTTCACACCTAGTCACGTGGTGTCTCTTGTTCACACCTAGTCACGTGGTGTCTCTTGTTCACACCTAGTCACGTGGCGTCTCTTGTTCACACCTAGTCACGTGGTGTCTCTTGTTCACACCTAGTCACGTGGTGCCTCTTGTTCACACCTAGACACGTGGCGTCTCTTGTTCACACCTAGTCACGTGGTGTCTCTTGTTCACACCTAGTCACGTGGTGTCTCTTGTTCACACCTAGTCACGTGGCGCCTCTTGTTCACACCTAGTCACGTGGTGTCTCTTGTTCACACCTAGTCACGTGGCGCCTCTTGTTCACACCTAGTCACGTGGTGTCTCTTGTTCACACCTAGTCACGTGGTGTCTCTTGTTCACACCTAGTCACGTGGCGTCTCTTGTTCACACCTAGTCACGTGGTGTCTCTTGTTCACACCTAGTCACGTGGTGCCTCTTGTTCACACCTAGACACGTGGCGTCTCTTGTTCACACCTAGTCACGTGGTGTCTCTTGTTCACACCTAGTCACGTGGTGCCTCTTGTTCACACCTAGTCACGTGGTGTCTCTTGTTCACACCTAGTCACGTGGTGCCTCTTGTTCACACCTAGTCACGTGGTGCCTCTTGTTCACACCTAGTCACGTGGTGCCTCTTGTTCACACCTAGTCACGTGGCGTCTCTTGTTCACACCTAGTCACGTGGCGTCTCTTGTTCACACCTAGTCACGTGGTGTCTCTTGTTCACACCTAGTCACGTGGCGCCTCTTGTTCACACCTAGTCACGTGGTGTCTCTTGTTCACACCTAGTCACGTGGTGTCTCTTGTTCACACCTAGTCACGTGGTGCCTGTTGTTCACACCTAGTCACGTGGTGCCTCTTGTTCACACCTAGTCACGTGGTGCCTCTTGTTCACACCTAGTCACGTGGCGTCTCTTGTTCACACCTAGACACGTGGTGCCTCTTGTTCACACCTAGTCACGTGGTGTCTCTTGTTCACACCTAGTCACGTGGTGTCTCTTGTTCACACCTAGTCACGTGGTGTCTCTTGTTCACACCTAGTCACGTGGTGTCTCTTGTTCACACCTAGTCACGTGGTGTCTCTTGTTCACACCTAGTCACGTGGTGTCTCTTGTTCACACCTAGTCACGTGGCGTCTCTTGTTCACACCTAGTCACGTGGTGTCTCTTGTTCATACCTAGTCACGTGGTGTCTCTTGTTCACACCTAGTCACGTGGTGTCTCTTGTTCACACCTAGTCACGTGGTGTCTCTTGTTCATACCTAGTCACGTGGCGTCTCTTGTTCACACCTAGTCACGTGGCGTCTCTTGTTCACACCTAGACACGTGGTGTCTCTTGTTCACACCTAGTCACGTGGCGTCTCTTGTTCACACCTAGTCACGTGGTGTCTCTTGTTCACACCTAGTCACGTGGTGTCTCTTGTTCATACCTAGACATGTGGTGCCTCTTGTTCACACCTAGTCACGTGGCGTCTCTTGTTCACACCTAGTCACGTGGCGTCTCTTGTTCACACCTAGTCACGTGGTGTCTCTTGTTCACACCTAGTCACGTGGTGTCTCTTGTTCACACCTAGTCACGTGGTGTCTCTTGTTCACACCTAGTCACGTGGTGCCTCTTGTTCACACCTAGTCACGTGGTGTCTCTTGTTCACACCTAGTCACGTGGTGTCTCTTGTTCACACCTAGTCACGTGGTGCCTCTTGTTCACACCTAGTCACGTGGTGTCCCTTGTTCACACCTAGACACGTGGTGCCTCTTGTTCACACCTAGTCACGTGGTGTCTCTTGTTCACACCTAGTCACGTGGTGCCTCTTGTTCACACCTAGTCACGTGGTGTCCCTTGTTCACACCTAGTCACGTGGTGCCTCTTGTTCACACCTAGTCACGTGGTGTCTCTTGTTCACACCTAGTCACGTGGTGCCTCTTGTTCACACCTAGTCACGTGGCGTCTCTTGTTCACACCTAGACACGTGGCGTCTCTTGTTCACACCTAGACACGTGGTGTCTCTTGTTCACACCTAGTCACGTGGTGTCTCTTGTTCACACCTAGTCACGTGGTGTCTCTTGTTCACTCCTAGTCACGTGGTGTCTCTTGTTCACACCTAGTCACGTGGTGCCCCTTGTTCACACCTAGTCACGTGGCGCCTCTTGTTCACACCTAGTCACGTGGTGTCTCTTGTTCACACCTAGTCACGTGGTGTCTCTTGTTCACACCTAGTCACGTGGCGTCTCTTGTTCACACCTAGTCACGTGGTGTCTCTTGTTCACACCTAGTCACGTGGTGTCTCTTGTTCACACCTAGACACGTGGTGTCTCTTGTTCACACCTAGTCACGTGGTGTCCCTTGTTCACACCTAGTCACGTGGTGTCTCTTGTTCACACCTAGACACGTGGTGCCTCTTGTTCACACCTAGTCACGTGGCGTCTCTTGTTCACACCTAGTCACGTGGTGCTGCGTGAGAGGCTCTATGTTCGTGGTGGACCGCTGTGTGCGAGGAGACGCTCTGGCTTTGTGCGCCCTTAAAGGGTTAAATATCCACCGGGAAGGAGATCAAAGCTGCCGCCTTTGGACGTTCATTACCGCGAGCGAGCTGGCTCCACCGCACTTTTGTTGTTGTTATTTCATTATATCACCAATTGGGATTAATGATTATAAATACAACATTTCCCCGCTTTGTTTGCTTCATCCCCACTTTAGTCGTTGACGTGCGCCGCTCGAGTTGAACTTTGCTCAATCCGAGAGGCGTGCGACTGCCTCCTAGTCACTCTTCTATCGCTACCGCTGAGGTTCCTTTTGCCATGAACTTCACTCATTGATTCCCTCCACGCGTGTCGAGGACTCGATCTATATCAGGTTGGCTAGTGTCCTACAAAGATCCCCCGTATAGCTTTAACATGATGTTGAGGCAAGCGCTGTTAGTGAGCCCCTGTGAAGGTCGGAACGGCACCGTCCTCGGCATTCCATCAATCGACTCAGCCTCAAATGAGTACCTGGCGTGGTATTAAAACATCAGCACTAGGGAGACAAAGGCGGCCGGGCGGGGTGTTGGCCACCCACCCTGTCGGGTGCTGTGCCGGCCTTCATAGGTGCTCGCTAACTGCACTTGCCCCAACAGTCTGTTGAGGCTATGCGGGTTGCGTTATATTTTCGTTCCTAGGTTTCTTCTAATAATTGAGGGAATACGGTGATTCCCGATTATCCACGGGCGGATTATCCTGCTTACGAATTCCGTATTTACTTATTTATCCAGGAGAGCCAATTTGAAGCCAATTTATGATGAGTTGTGTTTATTATTATTATGCAAAGTGTAAGCATACACCTGAGCACCTGGAACTAAAAATCACGCATTGTGCGAGGGTGACCGTGATGGGTGTGTGTAGGTGCGGGTGTGACCGTGTTGGGTGTGTGTAGGTGCGGGTGTGACCGTGTTGGGTGTGTGTAGGTGCGGGTGTGACCGTGGTGGGTGTGTGTAGGTGCGGGTGTGACCGTGTTGGGTGTGTGTAGGTGCGGGTGTGACCGTGATGGGTGTGTAGGTGCGGGTGTGACCGTGTTGGGTGTGTGTAGGTGCGGGTGTGACCGTGGTGGGTGTGTGTAGGTGCGGGTGTGACCGTGATGGGTGTGTGTAGGTGCGGGTGTGACCGTGGTGGGTGTGTGTAGGTGCGGGTGTGACCGTGTTGGGTGTGTGTAGGTGCGGGTGTGACCGTGGTGGGTGTGTGTAGGTGCGGGTGTGACCGTGTTGGGTGTGTGTAGGTGCGGGTGTTGTCGTGTTGGGTGTGTGTAGGTGCGGGTGTGACCGTGGTGGGTGTGTGTAGGTGCGGGTGTGACCGTGATGGGTGTGTGTAGGTTCGGGTGTGACCGTGTTGGGTGTGTGTAGGTGCGGGTGTGACCGTGGTGGGTGTGTGTAGGTTCGGGTGTGACCGTGATGGGTGTGTGTAGGTGCGGGTGTGACCGTGTTGGGTGTGTGTAGGTGCGGGTGTGACCGTGGTGGGTGTGTGTAGGTGCGGGTGTGACCGTGTTGGGTGTGTGTAGGTGCGGGTGTGACCGTGGTGGGTGTGTGTAGGTGCGGGTGTGACCGTGATGGGTGTGTAGGTGCGGGTGTGACCGTGGTGGGTGTGTGGAGGTGCGGGTGTGACCGTGATGGGTGTGTGTAGGTGCGTGTGTGACCGTGATGGGTGTGTGTAGGTGCGGGTGTGACCGTGATGGGTGTGTGTAGGTGCGGGTGTGACCGTGTTGGGTGTGTGTAGGTGCGGGTGTTGTCGTGTTGGGTGTGTAGGTGCGGGTGTGACCGTGGTGGGTGTGTGTAGGGGCGGGTGTTGTCGTGGTGGGTGTGTGTAGATGCGGGTGTTGTCGTGTTGGGTGTGTGTAGGTGCGAGTGTGACCGTGGTGGGTGTGTGTAGGTGCGGGTGTTGTCGTGGTGGGTGTGTAGATGCGGGTGTTGTCGTGTTGGGTGTGTGTAGGTGCGAGTGTGACCGTGGTGGGTGTGTGTAGGTGCGCGTGTGACTGTGGTGGGTGTGTGTAGGTGCGGGTGTTGTCGTGGTGGGTGTGTGTAGGTGCGAGTGTGACCGTGTTGGGTGTGTGTAGGTTCGGGTGTGACCGTGGTGGGTGTGTGTAGGTGCGGGTGTTGTCGTGGTGGGTGTGTGTAGGTGCGAGTGTGACCGTGATGGGTGCGTGTAGGTGCGGGTGTGACCGTGGTGGGTGTGTGTAGGTGCGAGTGTGACCGTGATGGGTGTGTGTAGGTGTGGGTGTTGTCGTGGTGGGTGTGTGTAGGTGCGAGTGTGACCGTGATGGGTGCGTGTAGGTGCGGGTGTGACCGTGGTGGGTGTGTGTAGGTGCGGGTGTTGTCGTGGTGGGTGTGTGTAGGTGTGGGTGTTGTCGTGGTGGGTGTGTGTAGGTGCGGGTGTTGTCGTGGTGGGATTATGGGAGGGAGTGAAGGCTCCGTCGTTCTCGGCGCGGTCGGCAAGAGCGAGGAGCTGTCCCGTCAGCGCCCAGCGGGGCGGTGGGCGCTGTGGGAACAGTTCGTAAAGAGCTCACTCGCTGTGCCGCCTGCTCCTGGCGAGCCAAGGTGCATGGCCTCTTCCTCGATGCCCACCCAAAGGAAGGGAGTTTCGTGGGTGTGTTAGTGAGTGAGTGGGTGAATGAGTGGGTGAGGTGGTGAGTGGTTAGTGAGTGGGTGTGTTAGTGAGTGAGTGGGTGAATGAGTGGGTGAGGTGGTGAGTGGTTAGTGAGTGGGTGTGTTAGTGAGTGAGTGAGTGGGTGAATGAGTGGGTGAGGTGGTGAGTGGTTAGTGAGTGGGTGTGTTAGTGAGTGAGTGGGTGAATGAGTGGGTGAGGTGGTGAGTGGTTAGTGAGTGGGTGAGTTAGTGAGTGAGTGGGTGAATGAGTGGGTGAGGTGGTGAGTGGTTAGTGAGTGGGTGAGTTAGTGAGTGAGTGGGTGAATGAGTGGGTGAGGTGGTGAGTGGTTAGTGAGTGGGTGAGTTAGTGAGTGAGTGGGTGAATGAGTGGGTGAGGTGGAGAGTGGTTAGTGAGTGGGTGAGTTAGTGAGTGAGTGGGTGAATGAGTGGGTGAGGTGGTGAGTGGTTAGTGAGTGGGTGAGTTAGTGAGTGAGTGGGTGAATGAGTGGGTGAGGTGGTGAGTGGTTAGTGAGTGGGTGAGTTAGTGAGTGAGTGGGTGAATGAGTGGGTGAGGTGGTGAGTGGTTAGTGAGTGGGTGAGTTAGTGAGTGAGTGGGTGAATGAGTGGGTGAGGTGGTGAGTGGTTAGTGAGTGGGTGAGTTAGTGAGTGAGTGGGTGAATGAGTGGGTGAGGTGGTGAGTGGTTAGTGAGTGGGTGTGTTAGTGAGTGAGTGGGTGAATGAGTGGGTGAGGTGGTGAGCGGTTAGTGAGTGGGTGAGTTAGTGAGTGAGTGGGTGAATGAGTGGGTGAGGTGGTGAGTGGTTAGTGAGTGGGTGAGTTAGTGAGTGAGTGGGTGAATGAGTGGGTGAGGTGGTGAGTGGTTAGTGAGTGGGTGTGTTAGTGAGTGAGTGGGTGAATGAGTGGGTGAGGTGGTGAGTGGTTAGTGAGTGGGTGAGTTAGTGAGTGAGTGGGTGAATGAGTGGGTGAGGTGGTGAGTGGTTAGTGAGTGGGTGAGTTAGTGAGTGAGTGGGTGCATGAGTGGGTGAGGTGGTGAGTGGTTAGTGAGTGGGTGAGTTAGTGAGTGAGTGGGTGAATGAGTGGGTGAGGTGGTGAGTGGTTAGTGAGTGGGTGTGTTAGTGAGTGAGTGGGTGAATGAGTGGGTGAGGTGGTGAGCGGTTAGTGAGTGGGTGAGTTAGTGAGTGAGTGGGTGAATGAGTGGGTGAGGTGGTGAGTGGTTAGTGAGTGGGTGAGTTAGTGAGTGAGTGGGTGAATGAGTGGGTGAGGTGGTGAGTGGTTAGTGAGTGGGTGTGTTAGTGAGTGAGTGGGTGAATGAGTGGGTGAGGTGGTGAGTGGTTAGTGAGTGGGTGAGTTAGTGAGTGAGTGGGTGAATGAGTGGGTGAGGTGGTGAGTGGTTAGTGAGTGGGTGAGTTAGTGAGTGAGTGGGTGAATGAGTGGGTGAGGTGGTGAGTGGTTAGTGAGTGGGTGTGTTAGTGAGTGAGTGGGTGAATGTGTGGGTGAGGTGGTGAGTGGTTAGTGAGTGGGTGAGTTAGTGAGTGAGTGGGTGAATGAGTGGGTGAGGTGGTGAGTGGTTAGTGAGTGCGTGAGTTAGTGAGTGAGTGGTTTAGTTTGTGGGTGAGTGAATGAGCGAGCGAGTAAGTTGTGTTGTAGTAACCTGCAGCGTGGTGGCGAGGCTTGATTGCGGTGTAGTGGTAGACGAGACGAATGAGTGAGTGTCTAGTAGTTCGAGTCGTTCAACGAGTGTAACATTCACGGGAGCACTAACCGTGTTCGTAGCGATGGAAGAGTCTCCGTGAGGGGACTCTGCTACATGAATGACCACGTCGGGCGCTGGCGAGATGTTGACCAGATCATTCAGAGCGCCACGCGGTTGATGCCTTGCTGCAGCACTCGCGATGGCCTCTGGAATTCCCGAAGGCGAATCCTCTCAATCGAGAAACTCACCGGGCGGAAAGCTCCCGCCCCCTCCGCACTGAGCCAGAAGAGGCGGAATCCTCCACCTCGGAGCCGCCATCACCCGCACAGTCCCGACGCGGATCGATTCTAACGCGATCGGCGTCAGTGCTGCTCAATTAGTGTGGCCCCTGGCTCGAGGAGTTACGTTGCACTGTTGATATTTAAAGGAGATGCCTGGAATGTTGTCATATGTAGAATATTCCAAGCGGTTAGGAATTCACGTACATTTGGTCGAGTGTAAAGTTCTCAGTGATACCTCTGTTGATGCCATTTTCTCTTTTAAAAGTAAGACGCAACACGGCGGGAATGTTAGTTACGCTGAGTTGGTGTGTTTTATTTATTGTTTGTTATTGTGTATTATATGCTTAGGTTTTTTTCGGTAAAGTCAAGTAGGTAAAACATTAATAAAAGTAAAATAAAAATAAAATAAAAATCACGACGTTTCGGAGGCAACACGCGCTTCCGTCTTCAGGTAGAACCGCCACAGCACGATTGCTGCATCAAGTGATGCAGCAGTCGTGATTTTTATTTTATTTTTATTTTACTTTTATTAATTAATTTTTTTTACCTAAGTGACTTTACCGAAAAAAACCTAAGAATATGAATCCTTGCAGTCACGAAAGCTTCAAATCTAGTATTGTGTATTATTTAAGCTGCGTTGTTGTGTATTATATAGTTTTGCGTCGAACTAGGACCCATATCTAACACACACAACACAGAGGGGCCTCTGCGTACAAACACGTGGGCAGATCACCAGCATTGTCTCAAGCGAGCCTCGCTCTGCTGATGAGGCACTGACCGTCGAACCCGCTCCTCGGCGAGTCTTCTGCCCACGTTTGACGGAATGCTGCTGAAATGATTCACTCGACGAACACCGTTGCAGCTGATTGGATGCGTGAACAAAAATGTCAGTGGATATACACGCGCATTGTTTTAACGCGGCGGAGACAGACGCGTGTGTGCAGGAGGCGTGGTGTTAGTCTGCGTAGTTTTATTGCTTCCGATGACGATTGCCTGGGTTACCGTGCAGCTTCCAGAGCCATCAATTTAGAGGCCACAGCAATTGCGTAAGTCGCCTCCCCTCTCCCTCCTTTCCTCTCTGTCCTTCCTCCCTCACCCCCCCCCTTCCCACCCCCAACTTCTGATACCCGGGGCACACGGTAAGGGAAGGGAGTCCGCGTGTACCCGGGATCCGGGGTCACGAGGGACCGGGAGTCGAGGACGCGCCTCGTTTAATGCCCCGGCACGGCTCGCTGCGCCGCCGGGGTCATCACCACAGCGCCGGGCAATCCGCGAGGCGCCCCCCCCACCCCCTCCCTCTCTCGCATTCACTTTGTTCCGCCCCGCAGGGCGACGTCGAGAATGCCACGGCTACGATGTCTCAGTCTCCCCGTTGTCTCCCCGATGTCTCCCCGTTGTCTCAGTCTCCCCGATGTCTCCCCGTTGTCTCCCCGTTGTCTCCCCGATGTCTCAGTCTCCCCGTTGTCTCCCCGATGTCTCCCCGTTGTCTCCCCGATGTCTCAGTCTCCCTGTTGTCTCCCCGATGTCTCCCCTATGTCTCAGTCTCCCCGTTGTCTCCCCGATGTCTCCCTGATGCCTCAGTCTCCCCGTTGTCTCCCCGTTGTCTCCCCGATGTCTCCCCGATGTCTCAGTCTCCCCGTTGTCTCCCCGTTGTCTCCCCGATGTCTCCTCGATGTCTCAGTCTCCCTGTTGTCTCCCCGATGTCTCCCCTATGTCTCAGTCTCCCCGTTGTCTCCCCGATGTCTCCCTGATGTCTCAGTCTCCCCGTTGTCTCCCCGTTGTCTCCCCGATGTCTCCCCGATGTCTCAGTCTCCCCGTTGTCTCCCCGTTGTCTCCCCGATGTCTCCTCGATGTCTCAGTCTCCCCGTTGTCTCCCCGATGTCTCCCCGATGTCTCCCCGTTGTCTCCCCGATGTCTCCCCGATGTCTCAGTCTCCCCGTTGTCTCCCCGATGTCTCCCCGTTGTCTCCCCGTTGTCTCCCCGATGTCTCCCCGTTGTCTCCCCGTTGTCTCCCCGATGTCTCCCCGATGTCTCAGTCTCCCATTTGTCTCCCCGATGTCTCCCCGTTGTCTCCCCGTTGTCTCCCCGATGTCTCCCCGTTGTCTCAGTCTCCCCGTTGTCTCGCCGTTGTCTCCCCGTTGTCTCCCCGATGTCTCAGTCTCCCCGTTGTCTCCCCGTTGTCTCCCGGATGTCTCAGTCTCCCCGTTGTCTCCCCGATGTCTCCCCGATGTCTCCTCGATGTCTCCTCGATGTCTCAGTCTCCCCGTTGTCTCCCCGTTGTCTCCCCGATGTCTCAGTCTCCCCGTTGTCTCCCCGATGTCTCCCCGATGTCTCCCCGTTGTCTCCCCGTTGTCTCAGTCTCCCCGTTGTCTCCCCGATGTCTCAGTCTCCCCGTTGTCTCCCCGATGTCTCCCCGTTGTCTCCCCGTTGTCTCCCCGTTGTCTCAGTCTCCCCGTTGTCTCAGTCTCCCCGTTGTCTCCCCGTTGTCTCAGTCTCCCCGTTGTCTCCCCGTTGTCTCCCCGATGTCTCAGTCTCCCCGTTGTCTCCCCGTTGTCTCCCCGATGTCTCCCCGATGTCTCCCCGTTGTCTCCCCGTTGTCTCAGTCTCCCCGTTGTCTCCCCGATGTCTCAGTCTCCCCGTTGTCTCCCCGTTGTCTCCCCGTTGTCTCCCCGATGTCTCAGTCTCCCCGATGTCTCCCCGATGTCTCCCCGTTGTCTCCCCGTTGTCTCCCCGTTGTCTCAGTCTCCCCGTTGTCTCCCGTTGTCTCAGTCTCCCCGATGTCCCCCTGGAAACCCGAATTCGATTTCCGCTCACAGCCAACCCCCGAACCGGTCCTGGGCCTCTCCTAGGTCGACTGAGCCTTAAATTAATACCTAGAGAGACAAATACGGCCGGGCGTGGGTTTAGCGACCCACCCCTTCGCGTGCCGTGCCGCCCTTCACAAGTGCTACTCGCTAACAACACTTGTCCCCAACAGTCTGTTACGGCTACACGGGAGGACTTTGTCTTTGTGTGATGTACGATAGACGGTGGAGTTTGTGTGGTATTTGTGCCACACGAGCAGCATGTGAGATCTGGAGGGGGGGTGGGGGGTTGGTGGGGGTTGGTAGGGGGTGGGTGGAGTGGTGGGGGGATGGTGGGGGGGGGGGGAATTATGGGGCTTCAACTGCCCTGGCTAATGTGTCCGATGGGCTGAATTTTAAACACGATTGCCTCGTTCTCATTGGCCGCCTCACCACCGTCATGCAAATGTGGTGATCTCTTGTGAGCGACTACGATCATGATCGCAATGATGTGCACACCTGGTCTCGATGGTTTGCCGTGAATATGCTGAGGTCACGGTCACCGATTTGTTTTCCAGGCAGAACAGCGGCCTTTGTGCGTGAACGCGGAATCGACGCTTGCGCATTTGCTGCCAAACTCGGTTTAGCAAATGCCTCTGCAACACAGCACTGTTGAACTATGCCGTGCAATTAAACGGATCCCAATGAACTCGACAGCATTTCTTTAATTGTACTAAATTATTATGCATGGTGGTAAATATCAAATTCCCACTAATTGCTGTGCTGGTAAAACGTAACACGTTATTTTTAAAACAATCATTATGTGCTTTTTTTGCGAGCGTCGCCTGCATTAAACGCGGTGCTTGATACTAAACTGGCTAGTATCCCTGGTGCTGTCCTTGGTTTTGAACTGGACACTGATCGATGTTTTATCTCTGCTGCTGCCCTTGGTTTTGAACTGGACACTGATCGTTGTTTTATCTCTGCTGCTGCCCCTGGTTTTGTACTGGATACTGATCGTTGTTTTATCTCTGCTGCTGCCCCTGGTTTTGTACTGGATACTGATTGTTGTTTTATCTCTGCTGCTGCCCCTGGTTTTGTACTGGATACTGATCGTTGTTTTATCTCTGCTGCTGCCCCTGGTTTTGTACTGGATACTGATTGTTGTTTTATCTCTGCTGCTGCCCCTGGTTTTGTACTGGATACTGATCGTTGTTCTATCCCTGGTGCTGGCACCTGGTACTGAACTGGACACTGAACTTTGTTCTATCCCAGGTGCTGTCCTTGGTGCTGAACTTAGTGCAGTGTCCGGTGCTCCTTCTTGGTGCTAATGTAGTGAGTTATCAGGGAGACAGACGACGTAGTTGAGGCACACTCTTTTATTTAACCAAACGGCGGTAACAATACTTGAAGGGGTAACGACCCCTTCACCCGTACTCAATGGGAAACACCCCTAGCACTATCCCCTGACTGTCCTATTCCCAGTCCTCCGCTATGAGTGCTAGGGGAGGCTATCTGATCCGGCCCTGGTCAAGCACGGATCCCGGCACCCAGCTAACCAGGCCGTGCTCTTACAAGAGCAGCGCTCCTGGAGCTCTTGGGGCCGCGCCACTGGCTTGCCCTGCTCGGCCCTGACAAGGACAGCGAGCCAGGGGAGTCCCAGGGCCTATTCTGCCGGTCTTCAGTCTTCAATGGTAAGCTTCTCACACACTGGCCTAGAGCCCTCTGGCTCCCCGCCTTTTATAAGAATCCTCTCCGAGGGGTGGGGCTATGGGGGATCACAGCGCCCCCATGGCCTCCCAGGGTTAACCGATGCGGACGTGGATGTAGACACCCGTGTGTGGGTGCAGACACCCTTGTGTTTCTTGTCCGCCTTTCTCCCCGTAACAACCCCTACACTAATAAAAAGTAATAACGAGAACGACAACAACACTATATATGCCTTTAATCAGACCTGCCTCACCGGATCTGTAGACGTTATGCAAGAGAGGCCTCCTGCGTTCGGGTCGTAAGGCCAACTAGATTCGTGAAAGGGGGTGCCTGCGCACCGCGTGACGCCGCGCCGCGCAGGGCGCGTTGCCAGGCCCTTCATCGCGGTCGAGCACCGCGCGACCGCGTCGCTCCTCGCGGCTCGGTTCTCCGCGATTGTTTCCCCATTGTCTTGCCAGAACACCCCCCCGGGGTAATCTGACAGCGGACCATTGTTAACATAATATGGCGTTCATTAATGTTCGAGGGGCGCTGAGATGGGCGGGAGGGGGTGTGGTTATCGTTGGGAAACAAACCTCCGGCGGTCCCGTGGTGGAGTCGTTTCGGGCTTGGTGATTGTAGTACAGAGCTGGGGAGCCGGGGTGTGGGGTGGGGACAATTACAGCCGCGCGATTGGTGCGGCCAACGCCTCTCGCTCGCTGTCTCTCTACAAAGCTGGAGCCCATTAACTGTCGGGATACCCAGCTCAGCCCGTGGCCACGTCGCGTTTCGGTGGACATCTTTAATTGAAAGGACTTCACGTGGCTTTGATAACCCCCGCACTGGCAGCGCGCATGTAGAAATGCGCTCTGTAATTGGTGTCAGAGTTGCGCTCTTCCCCTTGCTCGGCGCGCCGAGCCGCACGCGATCAAAACAATCAACGAAGTTTGCGAGATCTCCACGTCCCCTTCAAATGTGGCAGCAGCGGCAGCAGCAGCCGGAGGATGAACCACGGCGCTTTGTGACTCACTGCCCTGACGTCGCGTATTTCACGCGATCAGGAAAAGCGTTAAATACGCACACACTCACATTAAAAAAAATATTCGTTGAAAATCGTTCACAATCAAATCCTCGCTCGCGAAAGGCAATTACGCGCGTGCAATAATGCGAAATCTCGCGAAATGTGTCAAAGAATTAGGACGAACTCGTGAACGCGTGCGGCGGGCACTACATAACGAGGTGCAATCCGGGTTGAGCTCCGAGTTTTGGCGAATTTCAAAGATTGAAAACAGGAGATCAGTGTGTGGACCACTGGTGGTGTCTCTCTATTAGCGCACAATGCTGCGAATACTATGCATACCATTACACATTATTTATCAAACACTGTACACCCGCCCAGAGATTGTTTGCGGGTTTTTTGTTGTTGTTATCCGTATTAATTGAACCCAATGCCACGGCCGCTGAATATCTAAAAACGAATGAATGAATACCCAACAAGAGTGTTGGTGTGCCACTTGCACCGGTGAACTTTGGAAACCCCGTCAGACTCTCGCGAGATCCCGGGGTGGACTGCAGCCACTGTGGTTAGCGGAGCGCGGCGTGAGTGAGTGGTGCCATGGTGGCTAGGAGATGTTAACTACCTCGCCTGGTATACAGGAGCTCGTGGGATCGATCTCGACCCTGAAGCCTGCATATTCGGAGTTTGCGTGTCATTCTCTCTATGTTTGCGCGTGTTTTTTCTCTGGGTTCTCCGGTTTTTTCTCTCCACATTTAGAATCAACATGCGTTTCGAGCACTTGGTAGATATACATTTCGACACAATAGAGGTTGTTTTGGGGTCGATAGCGTAAATATGAATGTGCCGTTAAACCCGCCACTACTCGACACAGGCAATGATTAAGGTTTTTCACGTAAACAAAGCGTGGCAATTCGTTACGAGTTCAGCACACCCGTGTGTTGGGGAGTACACCCACAAAATGTACCATTGAGTAGCTGGAGCGATGTTTAAACATCGCCACTAGGGAGACAAAGGCGGCCGGGCGTGGTGCTGGCCTCCCGCCCCCTCGCGTGCCGTGCCGACCTTCATAGGTGCTACTCGCTAACAGCACTTGCCCCAACTGTCGGTTAAGGCTACACGGGTGATCTTTGTTTTGTTTGGGGTGGTGGTTGAGCAGAGCGCCGGGTCGCGAGAAGCTGAGCGCCCAGGCCGAGGTCAACTCGAGCCAAATCATCGCCCGCCGCCGCCGCCGCCTCTCGGCAGAGGTCGAGTTTCCAGCCACACTGGAAGTCATCTCTTTCTTTCTTGCCACTCAGCGCTTCTGCCAGACGCCACGGGGGCTAGAGGGAGTGATGTGTGGCGAGGAGGATGAGGAGAGCGCGGTGGGGTGGTGTGTAGGGGTGGTGGGTAGGGGTGGTGGGTAGGGGAGGGGGGCGCGGGGGCGGGGAGGGGGGAGCGAAAGAGAAAAACTACCGGATGATGCAAGTCTGGTGCCAAGCGGCCAATGTCGCACAAGGAGTATTGTTTAATTAAATGGAACGCGCGGATCAATAGTGGCCGGCGACAAGAGCTGGGCAACACTCTCTTTCATTCTCACTCTCCCCGCGTGTCTCTCTTGCTCCCACGGTCTTTTATTCATGCCCCTCGCTCTCCCTCATGCAGGCTCCGCGTGCTCTCTCGCTCGCTCTCGCTCCCTTTGCTCATTTAAAATCTCTCTCCTCCTTTGCTCTCGTCCGGCAATTTTTTTTTGTTTTCACCCTCCCACCCTTCCCTCGGCACCCGCAGTGCGCTCGTGGTGTTTGTCCATAAAGTGATGCGAATCATCATCGATGCGCCCACTCCTGCGATGGTGCGATGCCTCTAAACCCATTAAATCGGGGGCGGGGGGGGGCAATGCAGTGGGAGGGTGGGAGAGGGGCGGGGCTAGGGAGGGGGGGGGGTGTTGTAATGCTCCATAACCCCCATTATCAAATTATGAGTCCTCCGTGGCGAATAAAAAGGTCCGGGGAGCCACAATTATGGCTCGCAATTTATTCCATTCCGATTTGTTGTGTTTGTTGTTGTTGCGTTTGTGCCTCTCTCGCTGTGATTTTTGTTGCGTGAAATCTCGCGGGCGAGCGAGAGGCCCAGCATCGCCCGCAGCGCTGCCGGGGTGCGTCGCCTCGTCCAAGGGCAGCAGCTCGTCGTGATGCTAACTCTTTGCACTCTATTTGTGCGGCGCGTGTGCGTGCGTGTGTGTGTGTGCGTGTGTGTGTTTGTGTGTGCGTGTGCGTGCGTGTGCGTGTGTGTGTGTTTGTGTGTGTGCGTGTGTGTGCGGCGCGTGTGCGTGCGTGTGCGTGCGTGTGTGTGCGTGTGTGTGTTTGTGTGTGCGTGTGCGTGCGTGTGCGTGCGTGTGTTTGTGTGTGTGTGCGGCGCGTGTGCGTGCGTGAGCGTGCGTGTGTGTGCGTGTGTGTGTTTGTGTGTGCGTGTGCGTGTGCGTGCGTGTGCGTGTGTTTGTGTGTGTGTTTGTGTGTGTGCTGCGCGTGCCCGTGTGTGTGCGTGAGCGTGTGTGTGCGTGTGCGTGTGCGTGTGCGTGTGTGTGTGCGCGCGATGGCTTCTGTCAAAGCGGCGCGTGCCGCTGCTGGAGCTGGCGGTCGCGCAGTGTGGGTCGCCACTAGGTGCACTCGACTAGAAATTAAATATAACACTAGTCTGTGCCTGTGGGGGGTGACCAGCCGGCTGTCACACCGCAGCCTCGCCAGGGCTTGCCAGGTGTCGTAGGCGTGGAACAGCGAGGGCTGCGACTTGCTAGGAGATGGCATCACAGGTTTTGTCGACGGACTGGATTAGATCCGTCTGCGCAGAGCTTCGAATGATATCCCCTCGTATGCTTGATCGGGTTTCCCCGGGCCAAATCGCAACCCCGATTCGTGACCATGAATTGAACCGATGCAACACGTGGCATGCTCGCCCATGCGAACGCCATGAACGGAATCGGACTGCTGTCACCGTGAACAGAGTGGAACAACGCAGACGTCCAAAATAAACGCCTCGTTCGAGATCCAAACATCGCACACCTCCTAGCTTTGACATTCTCTTCGAAGACGCCGGTGGTGGTACCATCAACAGCGTCAGAACGTCAACAGGCTGATGCGCACACATCCTTCATAAATTAATAAAATGAAAACACAAGCAACAGTAGTGCAATTGTGGCCACTCACACCAAACTCTGGACCCACGAAGTAAATCCAGAGACCCGTAGAGACCCACAGAGACGCGTAGAGACGCGTAGAGACCCACAGAGACCCATAGAGACCCGTAGAGACCCGTAGAGATGCGTAGAGACCCGTAGAGACCCGTAGAGACCCGTAGAGATGCTTAGAGACCCACAGAGACCCGTAGAGACCCGTAGAGACCCGTAGAGATGCTTAGAGACCCACAGAGACCCGTAGAGACCCGTAGAGACCCGTAGAGACCCGTAGAGATGCGTAGAGACCCATGGAGATAGACTGAAGACGAGGCACGCGAGAGCGGTTGTGGTTATGCAACCCAAACTATGCACCACACAGTAATCCACTGCGGTGCCGCGCTCCTTCAACGGATGATGAGGAACAGCAAAACGACACGAACTCTCTCTCTCTGCTGAAGCCCTCTCGTCGTGGCCACGGACCTCGACATTGGCATTCACCTCCTGACCCGCATCGCTGCCGCCTATCACTCGCATGCATTGAATGGAATCGAGAGCTACTGGCAGGAGACAGACAGAAGCATCATCCTCCACCACCGCACACGATCCTCAAAAACACGAGAGCAGAGCTCACGTGGCAGGGTGCGAGTGGACTGCCCCCGTCCACCACGCAGCCCCAAGACGCTGCCACCCTTCGCCATTTCATTCGCCCGACGCGTTCTGTGGGGCTGGCTGGACCCCCCTTCTGTGGGGTCCGCGTTGGCACCGGCGCACGGACAGCGATCAACAGCGGATGGGGGGGGGGGGGGGTCACAACGTCCCGAGCAATGAATAATTGAAGATGAGTCGTGGGTTGAATGGAGGAATTAACCCTTGGGGCGTGTGTGTGAGCGTGTCTGTGTCTCTGTGAGTGTGTGAGCGTGTCTATGTGTGTCTGTGAGTGTGTGTGTGTCTGTGTGTCTGGGTGAGCATGTCTGTGTGAGTGTCTGTGTCTCTGTGAGTGTGTGGAGCGTGTCTGTGTGAGTGTCTCTGTGTGTGTGTCAGCGTGTCTGTGTGAGTGTCTGTGTCTCTGTGTGTATGAGCGTGTCTGTGTGTATGTGTGAGCGTGTCTGTGTGAGTGTCTATGTCTGTGTGTGTGTGAGCGTGTCAGTGTGAGTGTCTGTGTGAGTATCTGTGTCTCTGCGAGCGTGTGTGAGTGTGTCTGTGTGAGTGTCTGTGTCTCTGTGTGTATGAGCGTGTCTGTGTGTATGTGTGAGCGTGTCTGTGTGAGTGTCTGTGTGCATGTGTGAGCGTGTCTGTGTGAGTGTCTGTGTGAGTATCTGTGTCTCTGCGAGCGTGTGTGAGCGTGTCTGTGTGAGTGTCTGTGTTTCTGTGTGTGTGTGCGTGTCTGTGTGAGTGTCTGTCTCTCTGTGAGTGTGTGTGAGCGTGTCTGTGTGAGTGTCTGTCTCTCTGTGAGTGTGTGTGTGCGTGTCTGTGTGAGTGTCTGTCTTTCTGTGAGTGTGTGTGAGCGTGTCTGTGTGAGTGTCTGTGTGAGTATCTGTGTCTCTGCGAGCGTGTGTGAGCGTGTCTGTGTGAGTGTCTGTGTCTCTGTGTGTATGAGCGTGTCTGTGTGTATGTGTGAGCGTGTCTGTGTGAGTGTCTGTGTGCATGTGTGAGCGTGTCTGTGTGAGTGTCTGTGTGAGTATCTGTGTCTCTGCGAGCGTGTGTGAGCGTGTCTGTGTGAGTGTCTGTGTTTCTGTGTGTGTGTGCGTGTCTGTGTGAGTGTCTGTCTCTCTGTGAGTGTGTGTGAGCGTGTCTGTGTGAGTGTCTGTCTCTTTGTGAGTGTGTGTGTGCGTGTCTGTGTGAGTGTCTGTCTTTCTGTGAGTGTGTGTGAGCGTGTCTGTGTGAGTGTCTCTGTGAGTGTGTGTGAGCGTGTCTGTGTGAGTGTCTGTGTCTCTGTGTGTGTGTGAGCGTGTCTGTGTGAGTGTCTGTGTCTCTGTGTGTGTGTCAGCGTGTCTGTGTGAGTGTCTGTGTCTCTGTGTGTGTGTGTCAGCGTGTCTGTGTGCGTGTCTGTGTCTCTGTGTGTGTGTGTCAGCGTGTCTGTGTGAGTGTCTGTGTCTGTGTGTGTGTGAGCGTGTCTGTGTGAGTGTCTGCGTCTGTGTATGTGAGAGCGTGTCTGTGTGAGTCTCTGTAATCTCTGTGAGTGTGGGTCTGTGTGAGCGTCTGTGTGTGTGTGTGAGCGTGTCTGTGTCTCTGTGTGTGTGTGAGCGTGTCTGTGTGAGTGTCTGTGTCTGTGTGTGTGTGTAAGCGTGTCTATGTGAGTGTCTGTCTCTGTGAGTGTGTGGAGCGGTAGTGTAGCAGTTAGTGCGCTGCCCTACAAACCTGGCGACCCGGGTTCGATTCCCGCTCACGGCCAACACCAGTGACGATTATCTGAACCGATCATGTTTCTCCCCTAGGTCGACTCAGCCCAAAATAAGTACCAGGTTCGGTGTGTAAACATCGCCACAAGGGAGGCAACGGCGGTCGGGCGTGGTGCTGGCCACCCAACCCCTCGTGTGCCGTGCCGGCCTTCATAGGTTCTGCACGCTAACAGCACTTGCCCCAATGGTCTGTTAAGGCTATATGGGGGGGGGGGGGTCTTTGTCTTTGTGCCTAGGAGCACGGGAAAGGTCATCTTCACTTATTGATGAAATGAAAGAGACACATGGGTCTGGCAATTTGCCGCTTTGATGCTAATGGAGACATTGGCACTTTTGGTTGCCGCAAAAATCATTCCATAGTGAGAGCATTTGTCAAGCGGAGGATCTCGGGGTGTGTACGAGCGTGTGTGAGCGTGTGAACCCGACGACCCGAGTTCGATTCGCGCTCACGGCCAACATTAGTGACGACGAATATGTGAATCGGTCCTGCCGACTCAGCCTCACACGAGTACCTGGTGCGGTGTGTAAAAACATCGCCACTCGGGAGACAAAGACGGCCGGACGTGGTTGCTGCCCACCCACCTCTCGTGTGCCGTGCCGACCTTCATAGGTTGTGCACGCTAACAGCACTTGCCCCAACAGTCTGCTAAGGCTACACGGGGGATCTTTTGTCTGTGTGCATGTTTGTGGAAGGGCGTGTTTCTGTGATCGTGGTTTATTTTAGGCGAAAGATAATCGCTGAGCAAGCGGTTAACGGCCCATGAACGTCCAAAGCCCAGCGACAAACAGCACTCTCTCCACCCCCCCCCCTCTCTCCACCTCGTCCCCTCCATTGCCCCCTCCACTCCCCCCTCCCATCCCCCAGTGTGCGTGGTTCCTATTCTCCAGGGTCAGGGGTCGGCAAACCAACAAAGAGGAAGAGATTTGTGGTTTTTCTCGACTTCGGTAACAAACAAAGACAACGCCTCGACAGCTCTTGCTAGGGCTGAACGATTAATCGATTTCAAATCGAAACAATGCGATTAGCAAATCGCAAAGGCTGCGATTTTTTTGTGATTTGAAAAGTCCTATTGTTCAGTTAAATAAATGTCTTCATTTATTTAACTTAACAATTGATCCATGTTTGATTGTTCTATTTCAATTAAAACATGCTCATAACTACATTTTGGAAGCAATTCATGTATTTTAAGTTCTCATCCTTGCATTAGAATTTATGGAGCAGTTCATATTTGGATGGTGTCATGTGGTAATTCTCCATCGCATGTTGAAAATTGAATATTGAACTGAAGCTTGACTTACAAAAATGTAATCGCAAATCAAATCGCAATATCTGTCAGAAAAATCGCAATGAGATATTTCCCCCAAATCGTTGAGCCCTCCAGTCAAGAGGCGCAGTGCCACGTGGGTGACGTCACGAGGAGGCAGCCCTCGAGGCGCCGCACGCGGCCTCGGAGCCGACCCCTTGCCCGAGGAGCTCTGGTGTCACGTGGACTCTGCCGCAGTGTGTTTGTTGAACTTCTTTCGCACCCTACGTAGCCGGCCGTGCTCATCGTAGGTGCGAACTGCAGAGTTGAGAGCGGCAGGAGCCGCGGGACGTCTGCGCTACCTTGTGTCGTCACTGCCTCCCCTACGCCTCACCAATGTCGCGTGACGCCATAACCCGCCCCCCTCTCCAGGGGCGGTTTCTTCATTAGGGCGATTGGGCGACGCACCACTAATGTCATTGAACCACAGAGTCACGCTAGCCGTCACTGTCAGCCTCTGGATATAGTCCAATCAGCGTCATGCTACGTTCTGTGGAGTACCGCCTCTTTTTGGGCGATTTCCCTCCAGCTGATAATCGCCCGAGTAGTCCCATAGACTTATATTCAAAGATGTTTTTTTTCGACCGGGGGGCGCTGCAATGCATTCTCTATGGCTTCCGGGAGGGCTCGCCCTAACGTGCTTACGTCATCATACATGCTTACGTCATCATACGTAAGCACGTTTCATCCAACAATATAATTTGTTGCTACCTAGTGGAATCTTTAATAAAATAAACTTGAGTGGTTTGTTTTAATAGTGAGTATAGAAACAAACAAGATGTATTGTAAGAGTCACTTTATTTTTCATTAATATTAAAGAAGTGAAGTTGCCTTTACATGCTTAAGCTGTTAATTTATCCATTGCATGTGTGGACCTTATCCTTATCAATCATCCAGACATTTGCCCCCCCTGAGAGATTTTGCAGGAGCCGCCACTGCCCCTCTCCTCACCATTCCCACGTCACCCCCTTTCCTCACTAGCGTGACGTCATCACACCTCTTGCTGCAACTCACCGGTCTTGCGTGACGTCATCATCGCTCTTTTCTACTCGCTACCTTCTATATCCTGTGACGTCACCTCCCCACCTTCCACCTCACTAGCGTGGCGTCATAGCTCACCTTCACCACCCGTGCTGCGTCACAGACAGACAGACGAAGAAGAAGCGCATGTACCGTCGTCGTTGCACACAAGACATCGACTCGAGCGAGGCGACCCTCGGAGCTTGTGAACAGAGACGAGGCTGGGAGGAAAGGGGCGGCGTGCGGGGACCCGAGTCCCTGTCGCTAAACTCCTCGCGCTGCTCACTGACGGGCAGGGTTGGTGGTGGTGATGATGATGGTGACGGCTGGAACTCGGCAATATGTGACCACGGCAGGAGGGTGGAAGGGCGCTGATCATTGTGAGACGAGTAGGGAGGGTGGCCGGTGTGGGGTCGGGGTGGGCTGGGGGCGGTGGGGGGGGCGGTGGGGGGGGCTATCCACGGACTCCCGGCCGCACGAACAAAGCGCTGACTCGCATCTTCTCTTCTCAACTTGTTCTCTTTGATGCCGCGCGTCCTCGTGGTGCTCGGTCTGTCCTCGTGTTGTCATTGTTGTTGTTGTTGCCTTTGTTGCCTTTGTTGCTGTTTTGTGCACGCGTTTGCGTTTACATTCGATCAGCGCAGAGAAAGAAAAACAACTCGCGGAAAGTTATTTTTTCGACACTGTATGGAACAACTTGCAACGCTCGCGCGCTACATTGAAGTTGGTGCGATGCCAACAAAACCGCATCACCGCAGCGTTCGGGCTTCGAGGTGGCACGGCGGTGCTGCTCTCGCGCGCGTTTTGTTTCTGGCTGCCCCTCGCCGCGTGGCTATTCGAAACGATGCCCGACGTTTTTTTTCCACGCGCTGGGAGCCTGAGCAAGCCGAGTGAAGGTCGAACGTGACACGCGCGGCGCCTCTGCTCGAGAACGCATCGACATCGAGATGAGGGCGACACCGTGGCCATCATCACCACCGCAGCTCATCGCCACCCTCGGTAGACACCCACGTCCACCTGCCAGACCAGGGATCGGCAGAATGCGACTCCAGAGCCGCATGTGGCTCTTGATGGATTGCCCTGTGATGTGATTTGTGAAGGATGGCTCTTGATGTACTGCTTGCCGACTCCTGTCCGAGCCTCTACTCACAGTCTCCCATCGGACCCGCAGTCTTCGTACAGAGAGCCATAGATTCACACAGAGACCCACAGTCTTCGTACAGAGAGCCATAGATTCACATAGAGACCCACAGTCTTCGTATAGAGAGCCATAGATTCACATAGAGACCCACAGACTTCGTACAGAGAGTCATAGATTCACATAGAGACCCACAGTCTACGTATAGAGAGTCATAGATTCACATAGAGACCCACAGACTTCGTATAGAGAGCCATAGATTCACACAGAGACCCACAGTCTACGTATAGAGAGTCATAGATTCACACAGAGACCCACCGTCTACGTATAGAGATTCATAGATTCACATAGAGACACACAGACTTCGTACAGAGAGCCATAGATTCACACAGAGACCCACAGTCTACGTATAGAGAGTCATAGATTCACACAGAGACCCACAGTCTTCGTACAGAGAGTCATAGATTCACAAAGAGACCCACAGACTTCGTACAGAGAGCCATAGATTCACACAGAGACCCACAGTCTACGTATAGAGAGCCATAGATTCACACAGAGACTCACAGGTTTCGTATAGAGAGCCATAGATTCACATAGAGACCCGCAGGCTTCGTGTAGAGAGCCATAGATTCACACAGAGACCCACAGTCTACGTATAGAGAGCCTTAGATTCACACAGAGACCCACAGACTTCGTACAGAGAGTCATAGATTCACACAGAGACCCACAGTCTACGTACAGAGAGCCATAGATTCACACATAGACACACAGTCTACGTACAGAGAGCCTTAGATTCACACAGAGACCCACAGTCTACGTATAGAGAGCCATAGATTCACACAGAGACCTGCAGGTTTCGTGTAGAGAGCCATAGATTCACACAGAGACCCACAGTCTTCGTATAGAGAGCCTTAGATTCACACAGAGACCCACAGTCTACGTACAGAGAGCCATAGATTCACACAGAGACCTGCAGGTTTCGTGTAGAGAGCCTTAGATTCACATAGAGACCCACAGACTTCGTACAGAGAGCCATAGATTCACACAGAGACCCACAGACTTCGTACAGAGCCATAGATTCACACAGAGACCCACAGACTTCGTACAGAGAGCCATAGATTCACACAGAGACCCACAGACTTCGTACAGAGAGCCATAGATTCACACAGAGACCCACAGACTTCGTACAGAGAGCCATAGATTCACACAGAGACCCACAGACTTCGTATAGAGAGCCTTAGATTCACACAGAGACCCACAGTCTACGTACAGAGAGCCATAGATTCACACAGAGACCTGCAGGTTTCGTGTAGAGAGCCTTAGATTCACATAGAGACCCACAGGATTCATATAGAGAGCCATAGATTCACACAGAGACCCACATGCTTCGTATAGAGAGCCTTAGATTCACACAGAGACCTGCAGGTTTCGTGTAGAGAGCCATAGATTCACAGACACCCACACAAAGGCCCATACATCTGCTCTCACAGTCTCCCATAATCGGCTCATAGATCTCCCTGTTCCTTCTCGCTGGTCGGCCGAATCGTGGATGTGATGAGTGTGGACGTGAGTTTGTGGGGGAGCAGTATTGTAACAGTTAGCACGCTGCGATTTGAACCTGGTGGCCCGAGTTCTATTCCTGTTCACGGCTCAACTTCTGTGACGATAATCTGAATCGGTCCTGGCCCTCCCCTACATAGCTCGACTCAGCCTCAAATGATGCTCTGATGTGTGGACATCGCCATTAGGGAGACAAAGGCAGCCGGGCGTGGTACCGACCACCCACCCCGTCGTGTGCCGCGTCGGCATCATAGGGGCTCGCAAACAGCACGTGGCCCAACAGTCTGTTCAGGGACTACGCGAGACATCCTGGTCTTTGGTTTGCATGTGCATGTGACTGTGGGTGAGTATGTTGTAAGAGTGAGTGTGAGTGTGTGTGAGTGAATATGTGTGTGGATATGAGGAATGTGTGTGTGTAGATGTGTGTGGATGTGTTTGTGTGTGGGGAGCGGTAGTGTAGTGGTTAGCGCACTGCGCTATGAACCTGGCCACCCGGGTTCGATTTCCGCTCACGGCCAACACCGTTGACGATCATCTGAACCGGTCCTGGGCCTCCCCTATGTCAACTCAGCCTCAAATGAGTACCTGGTGCAGTGTGTAAACATCGCCACTGGGGAGACAATGGCGGTCGGGCGTGGTGTTGGCCACCCACCCCCTCGTGTACCGTTCCGGCCTTCATTGTTTGCTCGCTAACAGCACTTGCCCCAAAAGTCTGATAAGGCTATGCGGGGGATCTTTGTCCTTGTTTTTTGCGTTGATGTGAGTGTGTGTGGATATGAGTGTGTGTGTAGATGTGTGTGTGTGGATGTGAGTGTGTGTGGATATGAGTGTGTGTGTAGATGTGTGTGGATGTGTGTGTGTGTAGATGTGTGTGTGTGGATGTGTGTGTGTGTGTAGATGTGTGTGTGTGGATGTGTGTGTGTGTGGATGTGTGTGGATGTGTGTGTGTGTGTGGATGTGATCGGAGTGGGCTATTTATTCCGTGTAACCTTGGCGAGACTAAAACTAAAACTGACTACAAGCGTCCTACATCATTCTCCATCGCACGCCTCCTCCCCCTGGACCCCCTCCCCCTGGACCCCCTCCTCCTGGACACCTCCCCCTGGACCCTCTCCCACCCCCCCGGCCCCGCCCTCGGGCACGCGTGGATCATCTCGGAGTCGTCTACCCCCAACACGCTTTGTATTCACGTTCGGGCACACGAGCGATTTGTGCTCATTATAGTCTGTCCGGCAACGCGTCAATTAAAGCCACTTAGGACATCGCCCCGTCTAAATAAAACCCCCTCCGCAGGAGCCCCTCGGGGTGGTGTGGGGGGGGATGTGAATGCGTAATGAATCACCAGGGCGGCCGGGCATCGAGGCCATCGTTCCTCGGGGGGGGGGGGGGGGGCTATTAATTTGACAGGGCGGCGGCGGCGCGGGGGCCGTGACGAGGACGGGGGGGGGGGGCTCCTCCTCCCACCCCTCTCTCTCCCCCTCTCAAATCCCAGGTGGTACGGGGGAGGAGGGGGGGGCTTTCTCGCAAAGTGAATGGATAAAGAAGCACGTGGCGTGTCGAGTCACTCCCCGCGTGCCTGTGAAGGTGCGGCGACGACGACGAGTCTCGACAGCGCCGCGAGTCGCCGGGCGCTTTAGAGGGGACGAGCGCGATGTCGGTGGGGGGCGAGGGGACGACGGGTAACGAGACAGGACGGACGACGCTGTCGGCGCCGTGGTGGGAGGGAGGGGTGGTGGGGGGAGGGAGGGAGGGGGCAGTATATAATTTAATGTTGGGTTTGTCTATGGCAGTATATAGTACGGTGTAGACTCGTGTGATGTAAGATAATAAAGTTTAGCTGGAAGCATATTATATTTTTTGCGACATAGAATTGTAATGTATTACTTACTGTTAGTAGCTCAGCTTATTGGAAAGTATATTTAGTATACTGATGATACTATGTAGTTTATACTTTAGTTGTTTACGTGGTGGTTTAGTTACTGCAGCTACATACTATTAACATTCCTTCCCTTTATTAATGCTACCCCTATCCCCTCCCTTTGATGCTGCTGATCCTGCATAATGCACGAGCATAATATGAGTTTAAACCCCCCGCCCACCTCCTACGCATTTCACAAGTAGTAGTAATCACATACCCGCATTTCCCATAAATATGCTAAATTCCTCTTGATATGCAAATTATTTTGTCAAGGCGCTCTTTCCCCTCCAACCCAGCTTAAATATACGCTCCAAGCGTGGTGGTGTTTCATTCAGACGCTGTCTCCCCGACAGACCTGTTCTTCACTTGAGGACGGCTGCTTGCGTTGTGGCCGAAACGTCGTGAGAATTATTTTATTATGTTAAATATTTATTATTTTATTATTTCCATTCTACGTGACTTTACCGAAAGAACCAAGAAGAAGGGGGAAGACATCGCGTGTATCACGGACAGCTCCACCCCCACCGCCCCAGCCCCTCCCCCCGCGAGGGGCTGGGGCTGGGGCTCTGCCGTGGCGTCGTTTCCGCTGCCGCCCGTTGCGCGTCGACCTCGTCCCACACGCTGATGACGCTGCTCGTCCGTAACCGAGACGTGAATTGGTTCCTGATGTTGTTCGTCGGAGCCCCCACACTCGTGGGGACACGTTACCGTGGGTTGCTTCAACATTGATTTGTGTCCCGTGTAGCGCTTTCGATTTCTCGCGGAACGCCGCGGCGTGATTTATCGTCGCTTGTTTTTGCGCCGCTTTTATTTGGCAATTTATTCCGTGAGCGATGGCTTCGCTTGACGTTTGCCCACCGCGCCGGAAACTCATTTGAGGCTGAGACGACTTAGGAGAGGCTCGGGAAAGGGGTTCAGACGCTCGCCACCAATGTGTTGGGCCGTGAGTGGAGAATCGGGTTGGTAGCGCGGTGGTGATAGTGGTGATGTCGGTGGTGATGGTGGTGATGTCGGTGTTGATGGTAGTGATGGTGGTGATGGTGGTGATGTCGGTGTTGATGGTGGTGATGTAAGTGATGGTGGTGATGTCGGTGGTGGTGATGTCGGTGGTGATGGTGGTGATGGTGGTGATGTCGGTGTTGATGGTGGTGTTGTCGGTGTTGATGGTAGTGATGGTGGTGATGTCGGTGTTGATGGTGGTGATGTCGGTGTTGATGGTGGTGATGTAAGTGATGGTGGTGATGTCGGTGGTGGTGATGTCGGTGGTGATGGTGTTGATGGTGGTGATGTCGGTGTTGATGGTAGTGATGGTGGTGATGGTGGTGATGTCGGTGATGTCGGTGGTGATGGTGGTGATGTAAGTGATGGTGGTGATGTCGGTGGTGGTGTTGGTGGTGGTGATGGTGGTGATGTCGGTGTTGATGGTGGTGATGGTAGTGATGGTGTTGATGGTGGTGATGGTGGTGGTGATGGTGGTGATGTCGGTGTTGATGGTGGTGATGGTAGTGATGGTGTTGATGGTGGTGATGGTGGTGATGTCGGTGGTGATGGTGATGTCGGTGTTGATGGCAGTGATGGTAGTGATGGTGATGTCGGTGTTGATGGTGGTGATGATGGTGGTGTTGATGGTGGTGATGGTGGTGATGTCGGTGTTGATGGTGGTGATGGTGGTGATGTCGGTGTTGATGGTAGTGATGGTGGTGATGGTGGTGATGTCGGTGTTGATGGTGGTGATGGCGGTGATGTCGGTGTTGATGGTGGTGATGGTGGTGATGTCGGTGTTGATGGTGGCCCTCGCCAGCACGGAGACACACACAGCGGAGTGTGTGTGGGGGGGGGGGGTGTGGAGGGGGCCGTGGGAGGGGGGCTGTAGGGGGGCGGATGTGTGGGGGGGGGGCTGTGGGGGGGCGAAGGGGGCTGTGCTCCGCAGGGGTGTTGGCAAGGGGCTGTGGGGGGGGCGGATGTGTGGGGGGGGGCTGTGGGGGGGGCGAAGGGGGCTGTGCTCCGCAGGGGTGTTGGCAAGGGGCCGTGGGAGGGGGGCTGTGGGGGGGGCGGATGTGTGGGGGGGGGGGGCTGTGGGGGGGGCGAAGGGGGCTGTGCTCCGCAGGGGTGTTGGCAAGGGGCCGTGGGAGGGGGGCTGTGGGGGGGGCGGATGTGTGGGGGGGGGCTGTGGGGGGGGCGAAGGGGGCTGTGCTCCGCAGGGGTGTTGGCAAGGGGCTGTGGGGGGGGCGAAGGGGGCTGTGCTCCGCAGGGGTGTTGGCAAGGGGCTGTGGGGGGGGCGAAGGGGGCTGTGCTCCGCAGGGGTGTTGGCAAGGGGCTGTGGGGGGGGGGCTGTGGGGGGGGCGAAGGGGGCTGTGCTCCGCAGGGGTGTTGGCAAGGGGCCGTGGGAGGGGGGCTGTGGGGGGGGCGGATGTGTGGGAAGGGGGCTGTGGGGGGGGGCGAAGGGGGCTGTGCTCCGCAGGGGTGTTGGCAAGGGGCCGTGGGAGGGGGGCTGTGGGGGGGGCGGATGTGTGGGGGGGGGCTGTGGGGGGGGCGAAGGGGGTTGTGCTCCACAGGGGTGTTGGCAAGGGGCTGTGGGGGGGGCGAAGGGGGCTGTGCTCCGCAGGGGTGTTGGCAAGGGGCTGTGGGGGGGGCGAAGGGGGCTGTGCTCCGCAGGGGTGTTGGCAAGGGGCTGTGGGGGGGGCGAAGGGGGCTGTGCTCCGCAGGGGTGTTGGCAAGGGGCTGTGGGGGGGGGGCTGTGGGGGGGGCGAAGGGGGCTGTGCTCCGCAGGGGTGTTGGCAAGGGGCCGTGGGAGGGGGGCTGTGGGGGGGGCGGATGTGTGGGAAGGGGGCTGTGGGGGGGGGCGAAGGGGGCTGTGCTCCGCAGGGGTGTTGGCAAGGGGCCGTGGGAGGGGGGCTGTGGGGGGGGCGGATGTGTGGGGGGGGGCTGTGGGGGGGGCGAAGGGGGTTGTGCTCCGCAGGGGTGTTGGCAAGGGGCTGTGGGGGGGGCGAAGGGGGCTGTGCTCCGCAGGGGTGTTGGCAAGGGGCCGTGGGAGGGGGGCTGTGGGGGGGGCGGATGTGTGGGGGGGGGCTGTGGGGGGGGCGAAGGGGGCTGTGCTCCGCAGGGGTGTTGGCAAGGGGCCGTGGGAGGGGGGCTGTGGGGGGGGCGGATGTGTGGGGGGGGGCTGTGGGGGGGGCGAAGGGGGCTGTGCTCCGCAGGGGTGTTGGCAAGGGGCCGTGGGAGGGGGGCTGTGGGGGGGGGGCGGATGTGTGGGGGGGGGCTGTGGGGGGGGCGATGTTCTTCTCGCCGTGTCGACGTGAACCAGTCGATGCCAATTACCACTTTACTCATCTTGTCATTTGTCTGCGAAAGTCGCGCTGAGTCGCAGGATTGTTTTACAGGAGGGTCCTGCTGCTGCTGTTACGTTTTTAAGAACAAAAACCCACCCAGCCCCGTTCGTCTACACTCCAATGCACCTCCGATTAGCACGGTTGGCTACGTACGGTGCGAAAGAAGTCCAACACACACGCAGTGCTGCGAGCGGCCGCTGGTGGCTCCGCCGCCGCTGCTGCTGCTGCCTGTGATCATCCCGCGCTGTGGAGGCAGCAGCGCGAGCGAGGGTTGGTGGGTCACCGCACCGGTGTTGTGGAGACACGCCCCTTCCCGGTGTTGTGGAGACACGCCCCTTCCCGGTGTTGTGGAGACACGCCCCTTCCCGGTGTTGTGGAGACACGCCCCTTCCCGGTGTTGTGGAGACACGCCCCTTCCCGGTGTTGTGGAGACACGCCCCTTCCCGGTGTTGAGGAGACACGCCCCTTCCCGGTGTTGTGGAGACACGCCCCTTCCCGGTGTTGTGGAGACGCGCCCCTTCCCGCGGGCGTCCAGGTGGTGCCGCACCCCTGTCTCGCCAGGAGAAGGCGGCACAGCAAGTGGGATTAGCGCCATCTGGTTCCATCTGTACGGGGATTGAGCGTTGCCCCCTCGCACAAAATGCGGAGTTTTTGTGTGCCCTGGCGCTACGGTTTCCCACCACCCCCTTAAGTGTACAACAATAACAACAATACATAAACACAACTCGTCATTAATTGGCTGAAAACATCTTTACAGATAAAAAAAACCCCGCTGACAAAAGAGTAATGCGACTCGCGTAAATAAGTAAAGTTAGTCGAGAAAATGTCGACGAACTTTATTTGTGAGTGAGAATTAATGACGCACAAATTAATGCCGCCCACGTATCCGCTGTGAAGCGACAGATCCTGGGGAGGAGGAAGAAATGAAATGGCGAACCCACATGCCGTCGTGCATCGCTCACGGAGCCCGCGGTCGCCTCCAGCGATCGGCGCGAAGACATCACACACGCCAGCAGCAGCAACAGCAACAACAAGCTCGCCCCCGGAATACCAATTAACCCTCGTAATGACCGAGAACACGCCACTTACGCTTAAGAGGAGACGTTCACGCCGAGAGAACAAATTGCGGCAATTTTAGTTTCTACGAAATGCTGCGGAACGCGTCCGAGAGTGGAGATGGAGCGGCTGGACTTAGTTGACGTGCAGCTGCCGGGCGGTTTCCTTGTGTAAAGTAGTAACTCGGCAGGAGACGACTTCACGGGTAGCACACTCTTTATTTTCACCAACTTATAGTTACACGGATGACTAACACCCACTTAGCTGCACGGGTGACTAACACCTCACTCAGCTACTCGGGTGACTAACACCCACTCAGCTACCAGGGTGACTAACACCCACTTAGCTACTCGGGTGACTAACACCCACTCAGCTACACGGGTGACTAACACCCACTCAGCTACACGGGTGACCAACACCCCCCTTAGCTACTCGGGTGACTAACACCCACTCAGCTATACTGACACGGGCTCTTACGCCCCGTAGCCTTCCGGGACACACCCAGCCAGGGTGCCCGTCTCGGCTCTGGGTACCACCGTCCCGACCCACACGGGCGTCGGACTACGGGTCCCCCAGTCTCGGCTCCGAGCCACACAGGGCCCCGGTCCTCACAAGGACGGCGGGACTAGGGGTCTCGGGCCACTACCTCCTCCACCCCGTCTTCGGTCTTCAACTGGTTAACACTGACCACGAGTGCTCTCGCGCGTCTCCCTTTATACCCCTCCTGCGGACGTCGCTGAGAGCACCCATCTTATCTGACCAATCACTGCGCACTCGCTACGATCCTCTTTTCCCAGCTTGTGTCAGCGCGCCTTACCACCCGCGCGCGCGTCCATACCACGCCCACATCGCGTGCCCAACCCCGCGCCCCGTGATCCATCACTGTCGGCGCACGTCAATACCACCACTACATCACCCCCTACCACATAGCTCGCAGCCGACCCGGCTGCTAATAAAATATACAACACCCCTTCACCCCCATGTGTGCCCCGTAACATAACAACAAACCCTAACAACACAACATGAACACCCCAATCCGCAAAACCCAGCAACCGACACACCCACAACAAGAACAATATGCACAATCCGGCGAGTGGCAATGACAATGTGTATGCGGAAAGAGTAACAATAAAAAAAATGTCTTTATTCATTTTCTCTTCTTTTCTCTCCGACACGTGCAGCGTCCCAATCTGTCCGAGCGTCCCTTGAACGGGACATTACTCCGGCAGAGGGGGAACCCGGCGGCGAGGTCGGGTTTTAACCAAAAAAAAAGAATTTTTTTTTTTTTTTCATGAAAAGTGTTGCGTCCTAGCCCGAGTCCGCCTTGCCGGTCCGTCGTATGGCACCAGACGCAGTTGGCCATCCGGTGGCGCCGGCAGTTCAGGAAGGCATGGGCCAGGCATCGGGGCTCCGCGCGAGCCGCGGGGTTCCGGTTCCCGACGGTCAACAGCCGTCAGGTCCGAGACACCTGGGGGTGGGTCAGGTGGAGACACGTGAGGATCAGCCTGCGACACATCCCTCCCCGAGTCGACGGTCACATCACACGCTCGGTCGTCACGGCACAACCCGGGGTCACGCGGCGCCGCGTAGGATTTCAGTCGGGAGGGGTGCACGTACCAACGGCGTTTTCCCCATTTAATCTGTATACTCTGGGGTCGTGCAACCCGCACAATTTCCACCGGTCCCCTCCATGGTCTCAACAGTTTGGGGGACGTAGCCAACGGTGCGTGTGGACAATGCAGCCAGGCCTTATCGCCCGGTTCCCAATTGTGCGTATGCACCTTCCGTCCATGCAATCGCTCGTTCGCGATCTGCCGAGACCGCGAATTCAATCTCGCAGCCTCTCGCGCTTCAGCCAATTTGGCGTTGTTAAACTTGATATGGTCTGCCAATTTAGATTTTGCACGTGGCTGGGAAATCCCCAGTTGGACGTCCATGGCCGGATCGGCCTCCCGCCCATACATCAGAAAAAATGGAGAAAACCCCGTCGCCGCATGAGGTGCCATCCGATAGGCCGCTAGTACCCCCGGTACCTGTAAGTCCCAATCCACCTGGTCGTCGCATACCTGTTGGCACAACATAGACCTAATCGTCCTGTTCAGACGTTCAACCATACCGTCAGTCTGCGGGTGGTACGGGGAGGTACGTACTTTCTTTGTACCCAACAGGTCGCACACCTCGCGCAACAAAACGCTCGAAAATGTTTTCCCTTGATCCGTCAGCAAGCGTTCGGGGGCGCCTTTGTCCAAAACATAACCTCGGACAAAGGCGTCCGCCACTGCCGCAGCCGACTGGTTGGCAAGTGGCCATGCCATGGGCCAGCGGGTGAAGTACTCTACGCCAACCAGCAGGAACTTATTTCCCCGAGGCGTAGCGGGAAAGGGCCCCAAGATGTCCAGCGCGACCAATTCGTTCGTGCGCGAAACCTGAATGGATTGCAGCGGTGGATTAGCCGCTATTGGTGGCGGTTTTCTTTGGGCGCACCCTACACATCCCTTAAGAATGTTCGCCACGTCGTTGCCCATCCCCGGCCAATAGTAGTCTCGCTGAATGAGGGCGAGCGTTTTGTGAAACCCCAGATGCATGAGTCGTTCATGGGCAGCCAGGACGACCCTACCCCGTACAGCAAACGGCACCACGAGCATGTGACGCCGGGACATGTGGTCCCACTTCATCAAGAGGCCCTGTCTGCACACCCAGGAACCGACCCGCGTTTCCCCGCCCTCGGGATCGTCAACCTTCCGACGTAGCGCGAGTAGGGAGCTGTCGGCCATTTGCAGACGGCCCCACTCGATGAGAGGCAACGCTAACAGCGAGTCCCTCCCCGTGGGGGCGTCGACCCCCGTAGTATCCGTGGCGGCGAGCACCACTTCCGCGGGGACAGCGACAGAGGGTTTACACAGCGCCGATCCTAACTGACATGCGCATTCCGTACGCGGCGGCAACCGTGACAATGCATCCGCATTCGAGTGGCGCAACCCCTTGCGGTAAATCGTCGTGAATTGGTAGTCCTGAAGGACCTCCAACCATCGGGACAATTGGCCGGATGGCTGCGCCACCCGCATAGCGTATTGGAGAGCCGCATGGTCCGTGCGAACCGTAAAGTGACGGCCATACAGATACGGCCTGAATTGCTGTATAAAAAACACAATCGCCAGCAATTCAGGCCATGTCACGCAGTAGCGTTGTTCCGCGGGGGACAGAACCCTGCTACCGTAGGCGACCACCCGTTCGACCCCCCCGACCACCTGTGAGAGCACTCCCCCGATACCCGTGTTACTGGCATCCGTGTCGAGCACAAACGGTTGCGTGAAATCGGGGTAACACAAGGGGGGAGCCTGCACCAAGGCGTCACGAAGGGAGCAGAACGCGGCCTCCTCCTCTGGCCCCCAGTGAAACCGCACCCCTTTAGCCGTCAAAGCGTGCAGGGGCCTGGCTATGGTGGCAAACTGCTTGACAAAACGACGGTAATAGGAGGCAAATCCTATGAAGCTGCGGACTTCAGTAACAGAGGTCGGCGTTGGCCATGAGCCGACGCATTGCGTCTTAGCAGGGTCCGTCGAGATCCCCGAACGGCTAACGATATGGCCCAAATACCTGACCGATTCCCGAAGCAGAAAACATTTAGCCGGTTTAAATTTTAGCTTAGCGGAACGCATCCTGAGGAACACTGCTCTCAGTCGCTGGAGGTGCTCCTCAAAAGTCCGGCTGAAAACGATGATATCATCGAGGTAAATCAAACAGGTGTCCCATTGGAGGCCTGACAAAACCAATTCCATGAGCCTCTGGAACGTGGCAGGAGCGGAATGTAAACCCATGGGCAATCGGTTGAACTCAAATAGGCCTCCCGGTGTCCGGAAAGCGGTTTTTGGTTTTGATTCGTCATCGAGGGGCAATTGCCAAAATCCCGAAAGCAAATCGAGCGTCGAAAAAAACTGTGCTCCTGCCAAGGCATCCAGCGACTCATCCATCCTGGGGAGCGGATACGCATCGGCCATTGATATTTTGTTTAGGCGGCGGAAATCGACACAGAACCGCAGGGATCCATCCTGTTTTTTAACCAAGACGATAAGAGCACCCCACGGACTGGAAGAGGGCGCAATGATGTCGGCCGCCAACATGTCATTTACCGCCGACTGCACATGCTCCTTCTCGGCTGGACTGAGCCGGAAGGGATTCTGTCGAATAGGGGCCGCGTCCCCAGTAGCTATGTGGTGGCGCAACAGGTCTGTGCAGCCAATATCGTACTTGTGCCTGCTAAACACGTCAGCGAACTCGAGTAGCAAGCCCCTCAATGCACCCAACTGCACACTGGACAAGGTACTGGACAAGGTACTGGACCCGGCACACAACGAGTCCAACCACTCCGTCCCCTCCTCACTTCGGGGATGCGTATCGGCACTTGAATCGGCGTGAGCAACGAGCTGTTCCTCGACGGGTAGCGGCGCGGCGTGAGCCAGCACCGTTCCCTGCGTAATCACGGCCGGCCGCGACCCCGTATTCAGGACCACAACGAACGGCTCACTGTCCCCTCTCACCATGGTCTGGGCCACCGCTAAGTCGAGGTCCCCTTTAGCCCTGTTAGACGGCCCCAACAGAACTCCCTGCGCCCCCGCATCCGCCCCAAGGGGCTTTCTCAACCGAAGGGGTACCAACATTTGCGATCCCGGGGGCACCCGTACAGTCCGGGTTGCCAGCGCCTGCACCGTCGCACAAGCCGTGCGTATCTTATTAGGACTTTTCAAAAACTCAACCCGCCGTCCCGACGGAAGCTCAATGCAGGCCTGGTCTATGAGAATTTTGATGGGCATTTTAGACAGAAAGTCCGTGCCTAGTAAACAAGGAACGGCCAACGATGATGATACAAAAATAGGACCCGCCAATTTAATGTCGCCAATACAAATATTCGCCCGAATCTGGCCGATGATTCCCAAAGATCCCCCGTTCGCCGCGTAAAATGGTACGTCCACCGGCAGAAGGGGTCGACATTGGACGGGAAGAATGTTATAAATAAGGTCCGAAATGATAGTGGCCGACGCACCCGTGTCCACAAGCACCCGGACCTCAACCCCGTCAATGTACCCCGTTACCACGGACGACCCGGCCGACGCAGCCACTATCCTGTGGGCCAATTCGGACCACTCGACTGCATTCGGGCCGTACGCGGACCCCTCTCGCCGAACCGAACCCCCGGTGCCCATACACGGTCCCCCCACCGCTAAGCGGCGACCCGAACGTGCCGTGCGTGTGGACCGAACGTGTGAGGTGCCGCGACTTGCCGGGTTCAGCTGGGATGTCTTGAGGCCCTGGTCGTCGTCCGGACGTGGTCCCGCGGTGCGTCGACGCGGGGCCCGGCACCCGGACGCGACGTGGCCCCGAAGGCCGCAGTTGTAGCAGACGACGAGGGACGTCGCAGGTTTCGGTTGCTCCAGCTTGCGGGAGGAACGTGTGGGCGAACGACCTCCCGTTCTCCACTCCCCCGGCCTTGAACCAGCGAAGGCCTCCTCCCGAGGCACAGCAGGCTGAGGTCCGATGATCGTGGCGGCCGGTGCCCTGTTCTCCACCGATGCGCAGACGACCGTCGGCTTCCGCTTTAGGACCTCGTAAGCGTGAATACTCGTGGCAATCCCCAGGGAGCAGATGTCCATTTCGTCCGCCGTATTAATGGGAACTCCCAAACCGTGAGCCAACGCCAGCAGCTGCTCCGTCACCATGGCGTCCTTCCCCTCCTTGTCCATGCGGGGAAAAGCTGAGTCCGCCAGGGCGAGCAGCGCCGTGCGATAGGCGAGCGTTGTTTCTCCGACCACCTTCCGCCGATCGTAGAACTGGTGGCGACAGGTCGAGGGTGGCCCGAACACCTTGGCCATCAGGTGTAGCGCGGCCTGGAGCGTTGAGCGGGACGACCTCGGGGCAGACGTGAAGGCCGCAAGCGCGTCGTCGTCGAGCATCGCTGGCAGCGCGCGCAGGGCAGTGGTGTCGGACCACCCCGACATTTCTTGATGCGCGATGAACCGTCGCTGGAAGGCTCCCCAGTCGCCCCCGTCCGCCTTGAACACCGACAGCGCGGGCAATCGTTGCTGGAGGACTCGATCGTCGTCGTCGTCGTTGGAACGATTTTCCCGCGCGCCGCTGTGGTTGTAGAAAATGTCGGCTCCGTCTGCAGGCGCAAAATGGAGAGCTCCGGCGCTCGCCGATGACGCGGGCTGCGCTGTGTGGAGATCTCTGGCCACGTGGTGTCCGCGTTTCCCGCCAACCGGTGGCGGACCCTCAAAAATGGCGCCAACTCCAAAACTTTTGGCGCGAAACGCCTTATGGCGGGATCCCTCCAGCCGCGCCGCCTCCTCCAACCCCGCAGCCATTCCTCCGCCCGCTGGAACGGAGATCTCCGCCAAGATCGCAGCGGCGGCGAGCAGCAACTCCGCCAGGCGGGAGTGTGCGTCCTGCAGGCTGGTGTCGGAGGCAAGCGGAGCATCGGCCATTTCTGCGAAGTGCTGCATCGGCGGCAACTCCTCGTCCTCTCCTCCCGAGGGTGGTGTCTCCGGTACGCCGTCGTCTCCCCGATCTTGCACGTGGGAACGAGAAGTCTTCCTTGTGTCCATTCTCCTTGAAGACAGGTTTACTTCTGACGCCAGTTGTAAAGTAGTAACTCGGCAGGAGACGACTTCACGGGTAGCACACTCTTTATTTTCACTAACTTATAGTTACACGGATGACTAACACCCACTTCGTTGCACGGGTGACTAACACCTCACTCAGCTACTCGGGTGACTAACACCCACTCAGCTACCAGGGTGACTAACACCCACTTAGCTACTCGGGTGACTAACACCCACTCAGCTACACGGGTGACTAACACCCACTCAGCTACACGGGTGACCAACACCCCCCTTAGCTACTCGGGTGACTAACACCCACTCAGCTATACTGACACGGGCTCTTACGCCCCGTAGCCTTCCGGGACACACCCAGCCGGGGTGCCCGTCTCGGCTCTGGGTACCACCGTCCCGACCCACACGGGCGTCGGACTACGGGTCCCCCAGTCTCGGCTCCGAGCCACACAGGGCCCCGGTCCTCACAAGGACGGCGGGACAAGGGGTCTCGGGCCACTACCTCCTCCACCCCGTCTTCGGTCTTCAACTGGTTAACACTGACCACGAGTGCTCTCGCGCGTCTCCCTTTATACCCCTCCTGCGGACGTCGCTGAGAGCACCCATCTTATCTGACCAATCACTGCGCACTCGCTACGATCCTCTTTTCCCAGCTTGTGTCAGCGCGCCTTACCACCCGCGCGCGCGTCCATACCACGCCCACATCGCGTGCCCAACCCCGCGCCCCGTGATCCATCACTGTCGGCGCACGTCAATACCACCACTACATCTGCATCGCAGCATCCGAGAGCAGCGGCGTCGAAATGTGGAGGCCTTCATCCAGCAGTGGATAGATCAAGGCTACTGCTGCTGCTGCTGACGATGATGGTGATGCTATGACGTACGGCCCAAAGAGTTGAACACTGACAAAGTGCTGTTAGCGAGCACCTATTAAGGCCGGCATGGCACGTGAGGAAGTGGTGCGGCCCGGGACCAATTCATGACGATCAACAACAACTGCCATTCGCAGTTACGTCATCACATACAGCGTTTGTGCCAGGCTAGGTGCACGTTGAGGCCATCACGTAACGTGCGGAAGGCTGGCTGTTGGCAGGCGGTTACGGGACAGACCCAGGTGCTATAGGCTGACTTGGCTGGCTTGGCTGACAGGTGTGCCCCTTCACGCACACGCTGACACACAAAGACACATACCCCTCCGGTATGTACTGTGTGTGTGTGCGTTGAACTTTTTCACACCGTACTTAGCCAACCGCGCTAATCGGAGGTGCGGGGGAAGGACCGCAAACTAAACACCACAAACTGTTCTAAAGAAATGAGTTCGTCAATCGAGATGATGATGATGATGATTTAAAAGTGCCACAGCTCCCAGTAGGCTTCCTCATGTCGGAAGGCTGAGGACGCAGAAGCAGCAGCAGCAGCCAGGAGCCGGATGCCGCGTGGTGGTGGTAGTGGTGGTGGTGGTGCTGGTAGTGCTGGTGCTGCTGGTGGTGCTGGTGGTGGTGGTAGTGATGGTGGTGGTGGTAGTGATGGTGGTGGTGGTGCTGGTGGTAGTGCTGGTGCTGGTGGTGCTGGTGGTGCTGGTGGTGCTGGTGGTGGTGGTAGTGGTGGTGGTAGTGATGGTGGTGGTGGTGCTGGTGGTAGTGCTGGTGCTGGTGGTGCTGGTGGTGCTGGTGGTGGTGGTAGTGCTGGTGCTGGTGGTGCTGGTGGTGGTGGTAGTGGTGGTGGTAGTGATGGTGGTGGTGGTGCTGGTGGTGGTGGTGGTAGCAGTGCTGGTGCTGGTGGTGGTGGTAGTGATGGTGGTGGTGGTGCTGGTGGTGGTGGTGGTAGTGATGGTGGTGGTGGTAGTGATGGTGGTGGTGGTAGTGATGGTGGTGGTGGTGCTGGTGGTAGTGCTGGTGCTGGTGGTGCTGGTGGTGGTGGTGGTAGTGGTGGTGGTGGTGGTAGCAGTGCTGGTGCTGGTGGTGATGGTGGTGGTGGCTCATGCTCCTTGACCAGCTCGGCGACGTATTGTGGTCCGGTCGCGGCAAGCGCTGTGTGTGCAATGCGTGTCACCTCATACCCTACACGCCACCAATATGACAGCCCGTTCTGCTGTGACGCCGCGTGCTGTTTTAATAACGCGAATTGGTATTAACGCGGTGGTGAATGTATTAAGGAACGCATTTTTTATTAAAATATAAAACGCGGATGCGAATTGGATACAACGCGATCGAGCGAACGGAACTACGCAGCGCAAGTAGGAATAAGCGGTAGTGGTGGTGGTGGTGGTAGTGGTGGTGGTGGTGGTAGTGGTGGTGGTGGTGGCGGCAGTGGTGGTGGTGGCAGTGCTGGTGGTGGTGGCAGTGCTGGTGGTGGTACTGGTGGTGTTGGCAGTGCTGGTGGTGGTAGCAGTGCAGGTGGTGGTGGTAGCAGTGCAGGTGGTGGTGGTAGCAGTGCTGGTGGTGGTGGTAGCAGTGGTGGTGGTGGCGGTGCTGCTGGTGGTGGTGGCGGCAGTGCTGGTGGTGGTGGCAGTGGTGGTGGTGGTGCTGGTGGTAGCAGTGCTGGTGCTGGTGGTGCTGGTGGTGGCAGTGCTGCTGGTGGTGGTGGTGGCAGTGCTGGTGGTGGTGGCAGTGCTGGTGGTGGTGGTAGTGATGGCAGTGCTGGTGGTGGTGGCAGTGGTGGTGGTGGTGCTGGTGGTGGTAGTGGTGGTGGTGGCAGTGCTGGTGGTGATGGTGGTAGTGCTGGTAGTGGTGGTGGTAGTGGTGGTGGCAGTGCTGGTGGTGCTGGTGGTGGTGGTGGCAGTGCTGCTGGTGGTGGTGGTGGTGCTGGTGGTGGTGGATGTGCTGGTGGTGGTAGTGCTGGTGGTAGTGCTGGTGGTGGTGTCAGTGGTGGTGCTGGTGGTGGTGGTGGTGGTAGTGGTGGTGGTGGTGGTGGCAGTGCTGCTGGTGGTGGTGGTAGTGGTGGTGGTGGCAGTGCTGGTGGTTGTGGTAGTGGTGGTAGTGGGGGTGGTGGTGCTGGTGGTGGCAGTGCTAGTGGTGGTGGTGCTGGTGATGGTGGTGGTGGTGGCAGTGCTGGTAGTGGTGGCAGTGGTGGTGCTGGTGGTGGTGGCAGTGCTGGTGGTGGTGGTGGCAGTGCTGGTGGTGATGGTGGTAGTGCTAGTGGTAGTGCTGGTAGTGGTGGTGGTAGTGGTGGTGGCAGTGCTGGTGGTTGTGCTGGTGGTGGTGGTAGTGCTGGTGGTGGTAGTGCTGGTAGTGGTGGTGGTGGTAGTGCTGGTGGTGGTAGTGCTGGTAGTGGTGGTGGTAGTGGTGGTGGCAGTGCTGGTGGTGCTAGTGGTGGTGTTGGCAGTGCTGGTGGTGGTAGCAGTGGTGGTGGTGGTGCTGGTGGTGGTGCTGGTGGTGGTGGCAGTGCTGGTGGTGGTGGCAGTGCTGGTGGTGGTAGTGCTGGTGGTAGTGCTGGTGGTGGTAGCAGTGGTGGTGGTGGTGCTGGTGGTGGTGCTGGTGGTGGTGGCAGTGCTGGTGGTGGTGGTAGTGGTGGTGGCAGTGCTGGTGGTGCTGGTGGTGGTGGTGGCAGTGCTGGTGGTGGTGGCAGTGCTGGTGGTGCTGGTGGTGGTGGTGGCAGTGCTGGTGGTGCTGGTGCTGGTGGTGGTGGCAGTGTTGGTGGTGGTGGCAGTGCTGGTGGTGGTGGCAGTGCTGGTGGTGGTGGTGCTGGTGGTGGTGGTGGTGCTGGTGGTGGTGCTGGTGGTGGTGGCAGTGCTGGTGGTGGTGCTGGTGGTGGTGGTGGCAGTGCTGGTGGTGGTGCTGGTGGTGGTGGTGGCAGTGCTGGTAGTGGTGGTGGTGGTAGTGGAGGTGCTGGTGGTGGTGGCAGTGCTGGTAGTGGTGGTGCTGGTAGTGGTGGTGGCAGAGCTGGTAGTGCTGGTGGTGCTGGTGGTGGTGGCAGTGCTGGTGCTGGTGGTGGTGGTGGCAGTGCTGCTGCTGTTGCCATAGCGACCTTGGCGGCGTCGCTCGCCTGCGGTGGGAGGGCGGCCACCCGCTGGCCACATGCTGCTTGAGGCGCGCCCCTCGTTCATGATCAGCGATAGCTGCTGCCGGTGCTGCCGGTGCCGCCGCTGCTGCCGCCGCCGCAGCTGCCGCCGCTGCTGCCGCTGCCGCCGCCGCCGCCGCCGCTGCTACCGCTGCTGCTGCTGCTACCGCTGCAGCTGCTGCTGCTGCTCGTCTCGGATCAGTGACTCCAGTGGCAGCAAACACGTCGGCAATAACAACAACAACACATTCCACGTGTTCACGGCCAATTCCGCGCAGTCAAAGTGAAAACTTAATACTAAGTCAACATACTCTTTGGTTCAATCTTGATTTGAAGTTTCGTGACTGCAGGAATCCATACTCTTTGGTTCTTTCGGTAAAGTCACATAGGTAGACAATCGAATAATAATAGAATACGACGTTTCGATTGCAACACAAGCAACCATCATCAGGTAAGAATGAATGAGAAAAAACAAACCTAGGAAACTTAGAAACACAATGCGACACAACAGAGAGGGCCGGCCAACACAACAGCCAACACCACACGTGGCTGGCCACACTCCTACAGAATGCCACACAACTCTTCTTTGGAGGAGCGAAGTCGACATCATTTCACTTCTGAAATGAGTAAGGGAATTCGGCGGTGGTGGTGGGAGGGGGGGGGGGCCTCTACGATTTACAACCCTTAGCCGCAAGTGGAAATTCCACATTCATCTGGCGGGGGCGAGTTTACCCATCATGTCAAACCGTTGTTGATTTCACCACAAAGTGGTACTAATTGTACTCACCCCGGAGGGATGGTAGACTGATTCAATTCCTCCCCTCCTCCACCACCTTGACGAGAACCCAAACAGTTGGGGACGGGGAACGCCTCCAAGTGACGACATCGCGCGAGCTGAGCGAGCAGAGACGGGCACGGGCCCACGCTGATGCTGCTGGTGATACTGGTGATGATGCTGCTGATGCTGATGCTGCTGCTGCTAATGATGCTGCTGCTGATGATGCTGCTGCTGATGCTGCTGCTGCTGCTGATAATGCTGCTGATGCTGCTGCTGCTGATGATGATGATGCTGCTGATGCTGCTGCTGATGATGCTGCTGCTGCTGATGCTGCTGCTGCTAATGATGCTGCTGCTGCTGATGATGCTGCTGCTGCCACACAGCGGTGGGCTCGCTGTGCATGGCGATCTACCGGCGCGGCAGTTAGAAACGTGGGGCAGGTTCCTTAGATCCGCCCCCCTGGCCCCCCACTCCCGTCTGCGTACCGCTGTTGTCTACCCAGCAGAATACATGGCCACACCAGATCACGTGGGGTGGGGTAAACTGTGGGGTTCTCCTACCAGATGACGTGGGGTGGGGTAAACTGTGGGGTTCTCCTCCCAGATCACGTGGGGTGGGGTAAACTGTGGGGTTCTCCTCCCAGATCACGTGGGGTGGGGTAAACTGTGGGTTCTACCAGATCACGTGGGGTGGGGTAAACTGTGGGGTTCTCCTCCCAGATCACGTGGGTGGGGTAAACTGTGGGGTTCTCCTCCCAGATCACGTGGGTGGGGTAAACTGTGGGGTTCTCCTACCAGATCACGTGGGTGGGGTAAACTGTGGGGTTCTCCTCCCAGATCACGTGGGTGGGGTAAACTGTGGGGTTCTCCTACCAGATCACGTGGGGTGGGGTAAACTGTGGGGCTCTCCTACCAGATCACGTGGGGTGGGGTAAACTGGGGGTTCTACCAGATCACGTGGGGTGGGGTAAACTGTGGGGTTCTCCTACCAGATCACGTGGGGTGGGGTAAACTGTGGGGCTCTCCTACCAGATCACGTGGGGTGAGGTCGGCTGCACCTTTGACCTGCGTGTTTTTGAGTGGTTAGGGGTGCCACATTTGGCGAGATGTTAACTCCCTCAACTGGTGTCCAGGAGGGACGTGGGTTCGATCCCCGACCCTGACGCCGGTTGTATATTTGGAGTTTGCGTCACTTCCCCACCCCGCCCCCCACCCCCTCCGTGGTCACGTGGATTTTTCTCCGGCTCCTCCGGTTTTTTTCTGCCCTCCTCATTTCGAAACAACGCCACGCGTTTAGAGTATTTGACTGCTGCTAAACATTTCCACACGATGATGAGAAAGTTATCGTGTGTGATCGCCGGATCGCTTCTGAAAAAGAAAAGAGCTGCTGTGTTGTAGCAGCTCAGCGGGGGGCCTATCCTGTTGCGTCTGTTTGTAACAGTTGTAGGTAGTGGCGAGGGCTGATGTGGTTGTCCTCGTGTGCGCGTGGTGGTCCACAGGGGCGGCGATGGAGCCACAGGATGGCAAGGAGCAACGCGGAGCGAGAGACGACAGGGAGGAGACGGACTGGACTTACACTGGTAGGGCGGAGCGAGCGTGTGTGTGAGCCTCCAGGTGCACATGGCCTGGCACATGCGTCGTGGTGACGTCACCGCCACTTAGTGGCGAATGGCGGTTGCTGTTGTATGTGAGCGTGTGTGCGTGCGTGTGTGTGTGCGCGTGTGTGTGTGAGTGAGCGCGTGCGTGACCTCCTGCCAGCCGACGTTCGACACTTCACGTGGCCTTGAAGTGCACGCAGCCTGGCACAGGCGCCGTAGTGACTCAACTGCCACTTAGTGGCGAATGGCGATTGTTGTTGTTGTTGCTGTTGCGCGTGTCGCATCGTGTGCACTTTTGCGACTGTTGCGTTGCGACGTCTCGTGAACGGCTTGCCCCAATCGGACAATTCGAGGGCGATCTGAAACAACTCCACACGGCTACTCCTCAAGCACTCGAATGGGGGATGTCAAATCTTGACGACGTCAATTTGTTATCTGTTTCAATCCCCCTCCAGAAATGCCACGGGACAGTAGGAGGAGGAGATGATAGTGGAGGGCCACAGGTGGCGCACCTGCCAGGCTTCACAGCCTTTACTGATTGGCCGGGTAGAGGACGGGGGGGGGGTAAAATGGGCGAGGCACGGGCTGGAGAAGATGTGGTGCGGCAGGATGTGGATCTGAGTGGACTTGCCGATGAGTCTTACCAGCGGTGTCGAGATTGGGCCTCTGTGGAGGAGGCTCACGAAGGACGCTGCGATGGGCGGTTGATAGGTGCTCGCGAACAGCACTTGGCCCCACGGCTTGCGAAAGGCTACACGGGATCTTTTGTATGTTCTTGTGTGTCCTTCCGTGCACGCGTGCGAACGTGAGGATGCGTGGCAGTGCGGTCACTTCACACAGCAGCCTCCAACCCTGTGCATCCTCACCCCGCCCCTCGATCCCTCCCCCTCTACCAGCTGATGGTGATGACGATGACAATCGATGATCGATGTTCGTAGATACTGATTTATGATGATAATTAATGGATAATGGATGTTGGTTGATGATCATCATCATAACGCTGGATGACGGTAGACGTTCATGTGTGGGAGGGATGTTGATGATGATGAGAAGATGGATGTCATTGGGTTAATGCTGCCCAAGACGGGACATCACCAAGTGTTGTGTGGAGCGATGCCGGATTGTCCCCGTGGGGTTTCCTGCGGGTTCTCCCGTTCCCTCGCGACGCCAAAGCGACGAGACCCGCGAGACGTGTCTGGTAACTCACCCAACATCCCGATGCTGAACGATTCCGAGAAAATTACTCGATTGGTAATTACACGAAGCAACAACACCGACCACCCTCCCCACCCACCCACCACCCCTCCGTGGCAATTAAAACCAAAAACCTGTCTGCATCCTCCTGAGAAGTGATTATTGAGAGTCCCGTGAGCCTCAGCGAGGAGTCCCGATGCGCTCCGGGGTGGAGCACGTGCCCAACGCGACTCTCGCCTCGGATTGGTAGCCGCTCGCGAGTCAATGGAACGCGACAACCACCACCACCGTCACCACCACCACCGTCACCACCACCACCGTCACCACCACCACCGTCACCACCACCACCGTCACCACCGTCACCACCGTCACCACCGTCACCACCACCACCACCGTCACCACCACCACCGTCACCACCGTCACCACCGTCACCACCACCACCGCCACCACCGCCACCACCACCACCGTCGTCACCACCACCACCGTCGTCACCACCACCACCACCACCACCACCGTCACCACCGTCACCACCGTCACCACCGCCACCACCGTCACCACCACCACCGTCGTCACCACCACCACCACCGTCACCACCACCGTCACCGTCACAAAGGGCGTGAGAATGGACAAAGTTCACTCGCAGGCGCACTCCCAGCCGAGGTCGCTCTGCGCACAGCACACGCAGCACACACAGCACACTCACACACAGCACACTCACACACAGTACACACACACAGTACACACACACAGTACACACACACTACACACACACAGTACACACACACAGTACACACACAGTACACACACAGCACACACACACACAGCACACACACACACACAGCACACAGTACACACACACACAGTACACACACACAGTACACACACACAGTACACACACAGTACGCACACAGCACACACACAGCACACACACAGCACACACACGCAGCACACACACGCAGCACACACACGCAGCAAACACACACAGCACACACACACAGCACACACACACACAGCACACACACACAGCACACACACAGCACACACACACACAGCGCACACACACACACAGCCATAGCACACACACCCACAGCACACACACAGCACACACACACACACAGCACACACACACAGCACACACACAGCACACACACACAGCACACTCACACACAGCACACTCACAAACAGCACACACACACACAGCACACACACGCAGCACACACACGCAGCAAACACACACAGCACACACACACAGCACACACACAGCACACACACAGCACACACACACACAGCACACACACACAGCACACACACAGCACACACACACACAGCGCGCACACACACAGCACACACACACAGCACACACACACACAACACGCACACACACAGTACACACATACAGCACACGCACACACACAGCACACACACACAGCACACACACACACAGCACACGAACACAGCACACGCACACAGCACACACACGCACAGCACACACTCAGCACACACACAGCACACTCACACACAGCACACACACACAGCACACACACACAGCACACACACACAGCACACACAGCACGCACACACAGCACACTCACACACAGCACACACACACACCACACACACACACCGTACACTCACACACAACACACACACAGCACACACACACAGCACACACACAGCACACACACACGCAGTACACACACAGCACACTCACACAGCACACATACAGCACACTCACACGCACACACACACACAGCACACTCACACACAGCACACACACACACAGCACACACACAGCACACACACACACAGCTCACACACAGCACACTCACACACACAGCACACACACACAGCACACACACAGGACACACACACAGTACACACACATCACACACACACACAGCACACTCACACACAGCAAACTCACAAACAGCACACACACACAGCACATACACGCAGCACACACACGCAGCAAACACACACACAGCACACACACAGCACACACACACAGCACACACACAGCACACACACACAGCACACAGCACACACACACAGCACACACACACACACAGCGCGCACACACACACAGCACACACACACAGCACACACACACAGCACACGCACACACACAGCACACACATACAGCACACGCACACACACAGCACACACACACAGCACACGCACACACACACACACAGCACACGCACACAGCACACGCACACAGCACACGCACACAGCACACACACGCACAGCACACACACAGCACACACACAGCACACACACAGCACACACACAGCACACACACAACACACACAGCACACACACACAGCACACACACACAGCACACACAGCACGCACACACAGCACACTCACACACAGCACACACACACACCACACACACACACCGTACACTTACACACAGCACACACACAGCACACACACACAGCACACACACAGCACACACACAGCACACACACACACGCAGCACACACACAGCACACTCAGACAGCACACATACAGCACACTCACACGCACACACACACACACACAGCACACTCACACACAGCACACACACACACAGCACACACACAGCACACACACACACAGCTCACACACAGCACACTCACACACACAGCACACACACACAGCACACACACAGGACACACACACAGTACACACACACACAGCTCACACACACAGCACACACACAGCACACTCACACACAGCACACACACACAGCACACACACACACAGTACACTCACACACAGTACATACACACAGTACACACACAACACACACAGCACACACAGTACACTCACACACAGCACACACACACAGCACACACACACACAGCTCACAGCACACACACAGCACACACACACAGCACACACACCGCACATACACAGCACACACACACAGCACACACACAGCACACACACAGCACACACACACACAGCACTCACACACAGCACACACACAGCACACTCATACACACAGCACACACACACAGCACACACACACACAGCACAGGTTCATTTTGTGGGTGAGCTGTGTGCGTCACGACACGCGAGTGACGGGAGGCACGAGGGGTCATCCTGGTCGCGGTCCCGGCGTTTCACAACAGCACTTGCCCCAACGTTCTGCTGAGGCTATATGGGGGATCTTTACATTTGTCTTTTGGGAGCAATGATCGTGGTGATGGTAGTGGTGATGGTAGTGGTAACGGTGGTGGTGGTGATTGCAGCTGTGTGTGTATTTGATAAGGTGAGCATGTTAAGTGTTCAGGTGAATGTGGCGCAATATTCACGCGAGTCAGTGTCGTGGTGAGCCACACAGCGCAGGTGACTGTGCAGGTGAGTGAGTGTCGTGGTGAGTGACTGTGCAGGTGAGTGAGTGTCGTGGTGAGTGACTGTGCAGGTGAGTGAGTGTCGTGGTGAGTGACTGTGCAGGTGAGTGAGTGTCGTGGTGAGTCACTGTGCAGGTGAGTGAGTGTCGTGGTGAGTGACTGTGCAGGTGAGTGAGTGTCGTGGTGAGTGACTGTGCAGGTGAGTGAGTGTCGTGGTGAGTGACTGTGCAGGTGAGTGAGTGTCGTGGTGAGTCACTGTGCAGGTGAGTGAGTGTCGTGGTGAGTCACTGTGCAGACGAGTGAGTGTCGTGGTGAGCCAGGTGAGTGTGGATGTTGAGCTGCGCGTCACACCGCGTTGGTATGCAGCGCGGTATCGTCGGCTGAGCCTTGCGGCCAACTTTCCTAATCCTCCGCACGCCTCTAATAGGATAGAGAAGATATTTATTTATTTTCCCTGAAAACGTAATCCGTTTATAAAATACTGTCGAGAAAAGACAGCATTTGGCCTCGGGGAGTGGGCATGTGCCGAATGAAATAGGCAGCGTGTTCCTGACAGCGCTCGACAGGGTTTAGATGTGTTCCAAGCGCCACGTGTTTTGCCAGCGTCCGCCTCGAATCCTTAGCGTAGTCATTGCGGGGACGGTTCTAATAAGTACACCAGCCAGCCTCCGCCTCCTCCTCCCTTCCCCCACCCCACACACCACTCACGTCTCAATTTCCCTGTCAGGATCCCGAAAAGATTTCCATGGACGTCACTCCCATCACACCCTTACCACGCTCGTAGGGTTGACACCTTTGTTACAGAGATAAAATAGAAACGGGACGCATCGTAGCAGGAAGAAGACTCTCTCACACGATCAGAAGATGGGACGAGCACCGCGTGTGGATGCATCCGCTAGGTTGGAGCGCCGTCGTCATCGGTGCTGCTTGTTGCTGTGGTCGTTGTTACACAAGCGACAAAACCCGGGACGCGTAAACCTCCCGTGGAAGAGACGCAGATTTACGGAAGGAATGGGGCGCTCCCCCCTCACCCCCCCGGCGGCTGTTACCGCTCGCTGGAGATTCGCGACGAATGAGGGAGCGCTTTTGGTTTTTGGCGTCCGCGGGTCGTTTGAGCGCCGGATTCTCCCCCCTGGGGGGGGGGGGGGGGGGGGGTCCAGTCCCGGTTCTCAGGTGGAGCGGCGAGTGGGATGACGGCCCTCGAATCCGGTCGCCAATAAAAACTTGCCACGGAGGACCCCCATAGAGCGACATGCAGAGACCCGCAGACGTCAACAGAGAGCCACCGACTTCAATGGAGACCCGCAGACGTACACAGAGACCCGCAGACGTACACAGAGACCCGCAGATGTACACACAGAGACTCACAGACGTACACACAGAGACCCGCATATGTACACAGAGACCTGCAGACGTACACAGAGACCCGCAGACGTACACAGAGACCCACAGACGTACACAGAGAGACCCACAGACGTACACAGAGACCTGCAGATGTACACAGAGAGACCCGCAGATGTACACACAGAAACTCACAGACGTACACACAGAGACCCGCAGATGTACACAGAGACCCGCAGATGTACACAGAGACCTGCAGACGTACACAGAGACCCGCAGACGTACACAGAGAGACCCACAGACGTACACACAGAGACCCACAGACGTACACAGAGAGACCCACAGACGTACACAGAGACCCATAGACTTACACAGAGACCTGCAGACGTACACAGACACCCACAGACGTACACACAGAGACCCACAGACGTACACAGAGAGACCCGCAGACGTACACAGAGACCCACAGACGTACACAGAGAGACCCACAGACATATACAGAGACCCACAGACGTACACAGAGAACCGTAGACGTACACAGACCCACAGACGTTCACAGAGAGACCCACAGACGTACACAGAGAGACCCACAGACGTACACAGAGAGACCCACAGACGTACACAGAGAGCCGCAGACTTCAATGGAGACCCGCGGTGGCGAGATGTTGTCTACCTCGCCTGGTCGACAGGGGTCGTGGGTTCGATCCCGACCCTGACGACCTGCTACATATTTGGAGACTGCGTGTCTCTCTCTCCGGGCCCTCCGGGGTTTCCCCTCCACATTGAGAAACTTGAGTTGAAAGTGTTTGGCTGCTGTAAATGTGCACGTGATGATAAGCCACTTCGCTGGGCTGTCATTTGTGATCGCCAAGAGCTACTCGGCTCAGTGGGGCCTTACCTGGTGCAATAAAAACAAGAGTTTAGTTCGTGAATAGCGGCGTGAATTGACGGTCTCAGCGCGGTCACCCGTGTTCGCACATGAAGCAAAGGTCCCCCGTATAGCCTTTAACAGATTGTAGAGGCAAGCACTGTCAAAGAGCACACGATGAAGGCGTGCGACATGGCACGAGAGTTGTCAATATCACGCCCGGCCGCCTTTGTCTCCGAGGTGCTGATGTTGTACACACGGAACCCGGCTGATGTGCTCATTTAATGCTGAGCCGACCTAGGCGCGGGCCCAGGTCCGTTTAAAATATTCGTTATCTTGTCGTGAGCGGGAATCGAACTCGGGCGTCTGGGGTCTTAGCGCGGCGCGCTCCGACCACTGCACAAAGACAAAGACCCCCCGTTTAGCCTCTAACAGACTGTCGGGGCAAGTGCTGTTCGTAGTAGCGAGTTGTAGCAGCAGCAGCAGCGACGCGCCTGTGCCGGCCGGCACTGTGTCACACACACTCTGCCACTGTGCGTGTGACACACTCTGCCACTGTGTGTGTGTGACACACTGTGTGTGTGTGTCTCACGAGTGTGGGATAGAGGGGAGGGGGGTAGCAGCACGCGCCCTCTCGAGCTCGGAGCCGAGAGGGACATTCGCTTTGATTGACGGCGACGATCGCTTTTTGCACCACGCACGGAGGCGTCGCTCCCAGCGGGGTGACGACGACGACGAGGAGGAGGACGAGGAGGTTTGGGCCCCCGGGGCTCCGTCCACACGGCGACACACGAGCGGGCTGGGAGTGGGGGGGGGACTGTGCTCGCACACGGTGGTGCACTGCTTGCCGGCCGCAATAGCCGTCGCCGCTTGGTCGTGGCGAGGCGAAGACGCGAGTGGGGATTCACCGCGAGGATGACGGCGAGAGGAAAGTGAGAAGGAGGGAGGGAGGTAGGGAAGGAGGGAGGGTAGAGATGGTTTGCCGCCGCTGGTCGGTGGGTGGGCGCATGACAGAGGGGGCTCTGTTCAGTGTCAATTCTAATAATGTAATATCTTTATTGTTTTTTTTTATATGAGCTCTGTCAGGGGAGCGGCGATTGATCACGAGCCGTGAGACGAGCCCCGTCCGTCTTGGCCACGAGGACATGGTTGTGTGTCGGTGCCATCGCTTCCGTGGGGAGCGGTGGCGCAGTGGTTAGCGTGCCGCGCTACGAGCTCGGCGACGCGAGTTCCATTCCCACCCCGCTCACGTCCGAGGCCAGTGACGAACATGTCAACGTGTCCTGGGCCTCCCCTAGGTCATTTCAGCCTCAAATGAGTACCTGGTACAGTGTGGAAATCAGCACTGGGGAGGCGCAGACTGATGGACGTGGTGCCAGCCACCCCCCCCCCCCCTCGTGTGCCGTGGCGGCCTTCAAATGTGCGACTCGCAAAACGGCACTCGCCCCAACTGGGCGCTAAAAGGCTACACGGGGGGATCTTTGTCTTCGTGCGCACTTTGCAGAAGCGACGCGTGCCTTGTCGAATCTACTCACTCGTTGAGCCTTTCGCAGCGCACCGAGACGCGCAGTCCCCAGCACGAGAGATTCCCCCCCCTCCCCAATATTTCCGTCGTGATAGATTTTTTTCTCATTCATGGATGGTAATAATTCACAATCAATCATCGGCAGCAGCAGCAGCAGCACCGTCACCACTTAGCAGCAGCAGCAGCAGCAGCCATGGTCTCTCCACTGCTGGCTGGAGGTCTATCCCCAGAGTCGTCGCGCTCTCTCACAACTCATCGAGCCCCCCCCCCCCCCCGCACTCGAGCTGGGATCGCGCCTCGCTCGCACGACGCGCTCGCTTAAGAAGCTTTCGTGGCACGTGGCGCGAAACGTCGGACATTGTGCCGAACGACACCGCGACGCGACCCCGAGAGGACAGCGCGGAGAGCCGCAGAGTAGCACATGCCCAGCGGTAGTCGACACAGCAGCAGCTGCTGATGCTGGTGAGGATTGCATTGCTCCATCTCCCCGCTGGACGAGCTCTCTGGTTCAACGCCTTTGGCTCCGACTCTTATTATTATTATTCGTGACCCGTCCGCCAAAAAAACCCCGTAAATGTTTAAAGCCTTTTCCATTCAAGGCCACGCGGTCTCGCTATTGACGGGCGTGTTGAGTTGTGTTTCCTTATTTGTGCTTGTGCACCGCTGCCAATGCAGTGTCAACCAACATAATTTGTTTTAACTTCTAGCGACACGTCCTGCCCACGTTCGCTTGACTTTCCTTAGCAGTCAATGTGCCCTGGGTGCTACAGTCCACGTGCTACTCTCGCTGTCTCTCAATGTAATCATCATCTCAACACCCACTGCTAAATGAAGATCAATGCGATGTCTCTTCCCGTGCGTGTGTCTGTCAGTGCAACTCCAAGCATTCGCCTCCCCACGATTCTTTTCGTACTTTTACACTCTTTTCCCAGTTACTAATTAAATAATAATAAATATATATTTTTTATCACGTATAGCCCTTCATGAATCCACTGCTGGATGAAGGCATCCGCAAGCCCCCCCCCCGCATCCGCCGCCACCACATCTCTTGACATTGCCACTACAGCCGTTGAAATTGGCCAGCCTCAAAGAGCCTGCTTCGCGCCTGCGACATACATAGCGCGTCTGCGACATGCATGGCGTGAACAATACGGGGGTTGGTTTGGTTCTAGACGGGCGGCACAGAGCAAATAGAACATATAGAATAAGATAAGTCAGAAGGGATCTCAAGTGAACGGAGCGCGCTGTACGTATCGTATGCAAGTTGAACTTCTTTCGCGCCGTACGTAGCCAACCCTACTCGTGGGAGGTGCTTTGCACGGCGTTTCCCCGAGGGTAGAGGCGCATCCCTGCAAGTTGCGGAGACCCGAGTGCGGTTCCGCGGTCGGACGTGGACGGACACGCGCGCTGCGCGTACTCTTGTTGAGTCTTCTCCATCGTTTGATCCCCCCCCCCCCTCGTCACCCCCCGCCTCTCTTCCCCGCACGGTTAAGCCGCTAAGTGAGCGCTGCCCGAGACCCGCGTGGAGGAGAGTGATTCTCCGAGAGGGGTTCTGGGTTAATTGTCTATCGAGCGCCAGGCGCCACTGATTGTGCGTTGAGTTATTCCCGTGCCAGGGCCCCGCAGTTATCGCGCGCAGAGAACAGCGGCGGGGGGTGGGGAGACGAGAGGGAGAGGGGAGGGAGAGGAGAGGGAGAGGAGAGGGAGAGGAGAGGGAGAGGAGAGGGAGAGGAGAGGGAGAGGAGAGGGAGAGGAGAGGGAGAGGGGATTAATAAATAAAAAGAGACGCCACGTGAAGATGTTTAGTTTTTGGTGCATTTGTCAAGTTGATCGGTTTGTCGGGCTTACGCGTGGAGCCAAGGAGCGCGCGTGTAAGCGTGTGTGTGTGTGTGTAGGTATGTGTGTGTGTTTGTGTGTGTAGGTATGTGTGTGTGTTTGTGTGTGTGTTTGTGTGTGTAGGTATGTGTGTGTGTTTGTGTGTGTAGGTATGTGTGTGTGTTTGTGTGTGTAGGTATGTGTGTGTGTTGTGTGTGTGTTTGTGTGTGTGTTTGTGTGTGTAGGTATGTGTGTGTGTTGTGTGTGTAGGTATGTGTGTGTGTTTGTGTGTGTAGGTATGTGTGTGTGTTGTGTGTGTGTTGTGTGGTTGTGTGTGTAGGTATGTGTGTGTGTTTGTGTGTGTAGGTATGTGTTTGTGTGTTTCGATTTAAAGCTTTCGTGACTGCAGGGATTCATCTTCTTGGTTCTTTCGGTTTTCACCTGAGGACGGCTGCTTGCGTTGTGGCCGAAACGTCGTGAGAATTGTTTTATTATGTTTTATTTTTATTATTTTATTACTTCCCTTTTACGTGACTTTACCGAAAGAACCAAGAAGGTGTTTGTGTGTGTTTTTGTGTAAGCGTGTGTGTAGGTATGTGTGTGTAGGTATGTGTGTGTGTGTAAGCGTGTGTGTGTGTAGGTATGTGGTGTGTGTGTGTGTGTTTGTGTGTGTGTGTTTGTGTGTGTAGGTGTGTGTGTGTGTGTGGGGAGCGGTGGGGGTAGCGGTTAGCGCGTTGCACTAGTAACCTGGAAACCCGGGTTCGATTCCCGCTCACAGTCAACAGCAGTGCCGATTATTGGAAACTGTCCTTGGCCTCCCCTAGGTCGACTCAGCCTAAAATGAGTACCTGGTGCAATGTGTAAACATCAACACTGGGGAGACAAAGGCGGCCAGGCGTGGTGTTGGCCACCCACCCCCTCGTGTGTCGTGCCCGCCTCCATAGGTGCTCGCTAACAGCACTTGCCCCAACAGTCTGTTTAAGCTACACGGGGAATCTTTGTTTTGTGTGTTTGTGTATGTGTGCTGAGAGAGGGTGGCGTCTGTGTGCAGACTGCCCCCGACATGACATCACAACAACCGTCTGAACCACTGAACGGCTTCCGCAGGATTGGAAGGATGTCCTGCTGGTCCCCATCTTTAAGAATAGGGACCGCACAGATTGTAACTACAGGGGCAGCTCAATCTTCAGTGTGCCGGGAAAGGTACTGGTAAGGGTAATTCAACATCGTCTTGCCAGACACGCTGAGAGGTTTCAGTCCAGGGTGGTTCTGTACAGATACAATATTTTCTGTCGATCTGCTACAACAGAGGTGTAGGAAAATTCAACAGGACCTACATCTCTGCTTTATTGATCTGGTCAAGGCCTATGATACCATCAATAGGCCTGGTCTCTGGGTTGTACTTCATTCTTTGAGAGTCCGTGACTGTGCTCACAATCATTCAAGATCTTCATGATGGTGGGTAGCCCCGGGTAAATCTACGTGACACACGAGTCAGGGCCATTCCCTGTTCACATTGGGGTGTGAACAGGATGTCCTCTGGCTCCCGCATTTTTTAACATCATCTTTGACCGCGTAGTTCGAGAAGCTATCCATGGCTGTACCGGAAGAATCTCAATTTTGGTACAGATACAATGGGAGGCTGATCAATGCCCGGATGCGGTCGAGGGATGGCTTCCTATTGGTGAGTCTCACCGTGAGCACTGCGTAAAGCTGTCGAGTGTTCTGTTACGGGTCCCCCGTGAAACTAAGACAAAGATCCTCCGTGCAGCCTTAACAGACTGTAGGGGCAAGTGCTGTTAGCGAGCACCTATGAAGGCTGGCACAGCACACGAGGGGGTGCGTGGCCAGCACCACGCCCGGCCGCTTTTGTTTCCCCCGTGTCGATGTTTACACATCGCACCAGGTACTCATTTGCGGCTGAGTCGACCTAGGGGAGGCCCATGACCGGTTTAGATAATCGTCACTGGTGTTTGCCGTGGTGGGTGGGTTTGCACTCGCACTCACACACACCCATACCCACCAGGCCACGTGAAGTGTCGTAGGCTCGCTGAGAGGAGGTCATGGGGCAGATCTATGTGCCATGGGTTGGCTGACTAAGATGACTGGCAGATAAACCAGCTGTACCCCCCACTGTGCCAACTGGCCGCGTTTTAGCCGCCCGGCGCGCTCCGCTCGTTGTTGTGAGCGTCGCTCCTCTGCCCTCAGTTGTTGTTGCAGGACGACTGCTTCCAATGTGTCCAGTTGCGTCCTTCAAGATCATCCTCAAAAGAGGCCGACCTTGACACCGCTAGTGCCGGTCTTCGGCAAGTCCACTGATCTCCACATCCTCCCGTATAGCATCAGCTCCATTTCACGCACATGTGCACGCACACACACACACACGTCACTACGGCCCTTGTGCCAGGCTATGTGCACTTTAAGGCCACGTGAAGTATCGAACGCCCGCTGGCAGGAGGTCACGGGACAGACCCAGGTGCCACGGGTTGACTGACTGAGATGAAACCTGTCGTATGGCTGTACACGTGGCAGCACACCAAAGATGTTTGCGCGCACGTTTTTTCGAGGGACGAACTCCGGACTCACCATTGTCCGTCGATTTTGGACCGCTCAGGAATGATCAGTCTCGGATTTTTCGGGAGTACACAAGTGACGTCACGTGACAAGCGCGGAAACATTTTTTTCGGAATAATCGCAAATGTAACTCGCGAACAATCTTCATTTTCCAGCTGAGGTCCACCGAGCTACGTAGCTCTTTCTCAGAGGCGACCCGGCTATCGCGAATGAGAGCTCAACGAAGTGGCCAATCGCGTGGATTTGACGCTAAACGTGGACGGGGAAAAATACCGGAGGACTCGGAGACAAACATTCAATTTTCGGGACGTCCGACATTTCTCATCTCGGCCGATTGACGATTTTGTGTTCCACCCCAGATGAATCGAAGAGCTCAGGTGCCGTGCGTGCATGGCACGTGACCATCACGTTGCATGCACGACAACGGCACAGCCTTGTCGAGACCACCACCAGCTCGAGAGCTGAACGCGTGGGCTGCGTTATCGTGTAGCCCCCCCCCCCGCCCAAAAAGCCCCCACGCGAGTTGAGTGACGTGGAGGCAGCAGTGCCACAAAGAGACGACCCCGCACCGGAGTCGTCCCCAAGTGGACTCAGCGGCGAGCCTCACCTTCAAAGCGACTCATCGGCTGCCTCTCCGGGACAGCGCCGCCGCTGCCGCTGCTACTGATAATGATTGTCGCCAGGATAATGATCGTGATGATTGGAGGGCAGCAATCCATTAAAGCTCTGCCGTGAAGCCGCCAGCCAATTAACTCGACGAAATGGCAATTAGCGCGAGCAGCCCGCGCGCGCGCACGGTGGCAGCGATGGCGAACAATGGGGGCTTGTGCGAATGCTGTGTAGTATATTTACATACGCACACACACGCACACACTTAGTAATATATACACACACACACACAACGTTTATTTATTTATTTATGTGATGGTTGTAAGCGGAGCGGGATGATGGATCTACAATTCTTATTATATCGTCGCGAGGACAGACAGCGTGGACAGAACAGAGCGGTGATGGATCGAGGCGCCGTAACCTACAGACGTACAAAGACAAAGACCCCCCGTATAGTCGTAACAGACTGTGGGGCAAGGGCTGTTCGCGAGCAGCACCTATGGAGGCCGGCACGGCACACGAGGGCTGGGTGGCCAGCCCCACGCCCGGTCGCATGTGTCTCTCTCGTGGCGATGTTTACACAGCGCACTCTTTACACTCCGAGGTGTGCGTGCGTTTTGACAACGCAGCGCTGACGCTCCCCAGGCCCGCATGGGAAATGTCTCCTGCACGGTATCCATGCGGCGGCCTTTTCTTGTCGCGCGTTAATGAAGACCAGCCGTGGGGGGGGGGGGGGGGGGGGGGTCGGGAGTGCTGAACTCTGAGCACGCCAGTTCGCATTATCAGCAGCAGGGCTCCTGTGATTGCACCTCGCGCCGCGATCCTCTCCCATATCGCGACACCCGGAGCGCACGGCACAATGAGGAGGTCACGGGCCCTCGCACTCACCACCAAATTTCCCTCGGGATACCGGAGCCTTGTGTGCGTGTGTGGTGTGCGAGTCACGTGTGTATGTGTGGTGTGCGAGCAACGTGTGTGCAGGCGTGTGTGTGTGCGCGCGACTCATACGTCGGAGTGATGGCGCAGTGCTGCGCTACGAACCCAGCGGCCTCATTTTGATTCCCGCTCACGGCCATCAACACCAGTGACGATTACGTGAACTGGTCCTGGGCCTCCCCTATTTCGACGCATCATCAAATTGAGTACCCGGTGCGGTGTGTAAACATCGCC
>NC_083793.1:12481546-12661281 GCF_015708825.2 Lethenteron reissneri
AGGGGGGGGGGCTCCTCGGGCTCTCAACTTCGCACAGCCAAGACCCTTGCCACTAGGGGGGTGAAGGGAGGGTGGGGGGAGGGTGGGGGGAGGGTGGGGGGGTCCCCTCCCACGTTGCGCCACCTGCGCCATCGCGATGGCGGGCGGCAACGAGAGGAGAGTGCCCCCCCCTGCACCCCTGCACCCCCCAGCCATCGCTTCTGTCACTGCGGAGTTGTAGAAGCCGCGATGAGATGCGAACACGAGAGCGGAGAGGCCAGCTGTGGTCTCATCACCATCATCATCGTGATGAGCATCATCATCAGCAGCAACATCACACGTTTCATTCCAGCATCGTCAATCCAGCAAGTGCAGCATCCCCACTGCTCCCTATCCCTCCCGGTGCAGACCCTACTGCTGCTGATACTGTTGTTGCTGCTGATGATGATGCTGCTGATGATGATGCTGCTGTTACTGATGCTGCTGCTGATGCTTCTGCTGCACAAAGCGGTGATTCATCCGTTGCCGCGATTCTAGGAATCCTCACGATTCGAGGTCTTAATTCGGATTCCGCCGTCGGGGATCGTGTGGGTCTCGTTAGTGTGGTGATATTTGTTTTATTCTCTCTGTCTCTCGTGCGCCGTTTTTTCTCTTCTGCTCGCTTCGTTAGCCTAAATGCATCATTAGCATCTCATTTGCATGCGATTTTCTCGAAGGCCGAGTAATTGATTCTCGCGCAGGCTCCAAGTGTGTATCATCAGCCGAGGTCGGCCTTGAAATTCGGTCGGTTTACAGCGACACCGGGAAAAAAACATATCCGCGCCGGAACGCAACGTCCATAACATTCTCACTCTCAGTCACTCACTCGCTCACTCTCTCAGTCGCTCACTCGCTCACTCACTCGCTCACTCACTCTCTCAGTCACTCACTCGCTCACTCACTCACTCTTTCACTCACTCAGTCACTCTCTCTCACTCACTCACTCTCTCACTCACTCACTCATTCTCCCAGTCACTCACTCTCACTCACTCGCTCAATCGCTCACTCAGTCACTCACTCGCTCACTCACTCACTCACTCACTCTCACTCACTTACTCTCACTCGCTCACTCTCTCAGTCACTCACTCTCTCAGTCACTCACTCTCTCACTCACACTCTCACTCACTCACTCTCTCAGTCACTCACTCGCTCACTCTCTCAGTCGCTCAGTCACTCACTCAGTCACTCACTCGCTCACTCACTCACTCTCTCTCACTCACTCTCTCAGTCACTCACTCTCTCAGTCACTCACTCGCTCACTCTCTCAGTCGCTCAGTCACTCACTCAGTCACTCACTCGCTCACTCACTCTCTCAGTCGCTCACTCAGTCACTCACTCGCTCACTCACTCACTCTCTCACCTGCTCACTCACTCTCTCAGTCGCTCACTCGCTCACTCGCTCTCACTCACTCACTCACTCTCTCAGTCACCCACTCCCTCTCTCAGTCGCTCACTCACTCTCTCGCTCACTCACTCAGTAATTCACTCAGTCACTCACCCGCCCACTCGCTCACCCTCTCAGTCACTCACTCACTCTCACTCGCTCACTCACTCAGTCGCTCACTCACTCTCTCAGTCACTCACTCACTCTCTCAGTCACTCCTCTCTCAGTTACTCACTCTCTCAGTCGCTCACTCATTCTCTCGCTCACTTACTCAGTAATTCACTCAGTCACTTACTCACCTGCTCACTCACTCGCTCACTCTCTCAGTCACTCGCTCTCTCAGTCACTCGCTCTCTCAGTCACTCGCTCTCTCAGTCACTCGCTCTCTCAGTCACTCGCTCTCTCAGTCACTCGCTCTCTCAGTCACTCGCTCACTCACTCACTCGCTCTCTCTCAGTCACTCGCTCGCTCTCTCTCACTCACTCGCTCGCTCTCTCTCACTCACTCGCTCGTTCTCTCGCTCGCTCGTTCACTCGCTCGCTCGCTCGCTCTCTCGCTCGCTCACTCGCTCTCTCGCTCACTCGCTCACTCGCTCAGTCACTCACTCGCTCACTCTCTCTCTCGCTCTGGCGGCGTCCACTAGCCTCGCGTGCCTCGCCAGAAGCGGAAGAATCGAGATTGATACCAGGGGTGGTGTTCGCGCCTTGTTCGGCACGATTTCCGACGTTTCGCTCCACGTGCCGCCATGGACGTACGCCGCTCACCACGACTGTTTAGCCAAGCGCCGGCTGGTGCTGCTCGTGTTGAATGTCGGCTGGCCGATGTAATTTAGTCGCTACTAAACAAATACATAGACGGCAAATAAACAACATCCCTAACCCTACAACCACCCAGGGGCAATGCTAAACAAACTCGAAACCAGGGGGAAACGCTGCGCCGTCGAGTGAGTGACGCTCCGCTCTGCTCGGCCATGCGCTCCGATCGATCTGGCACAAGATGATGAAGACCACGCACTAGCAACCACCACCACTGCCAACCACCACCACCACCACCACTAGCACTACCAACCACTACTACCAACCACCACTACCAAACATCACCACTACCAACCACCACCAACCCCACCACTAGGGCCGGTTTAAGGGGTGGGGGCTTCAGGGGCTGCAGCCCAGGGGCCTCCGCCAGCTGGAGAGGGCCTCCAGAGATTCAGTGAAAAGTGATTTCAGTTGTGAATGCTGAATTCTATTTTGTTGTTAGCCTTGTAAAAGTAATTTATATTTTTCTTTAACTTTGTTTTCCTTTCGAAAATATGACTGGGGGCATCACAGTAGCTGTAGCGCAGGCGGCCTACACAATCTTAATCCGGCCCTGCCCACCACCACTACCAATCACCACCACCACCACCAGCAATCACCACCACCTCCATTACCACCATCGCCACTACCACCAGGACAACCACCACCGCTCCTCATCCCCCTCCCCAGCTGCCCCCACCCGCGGCGAGACCCTGTCATGGGTGTCGCGTGGCGAGCGGTATTCTCGCCTTTTGTGGCGTTCGGTTCGCTGCCGGAGACTGGGTCGGATTTTTCAGGGGGGTGCGGATACAGGGACGGGGGGGGGGGTAAGAGGGGGACATTAATCAAGGGCTCCGTTCCCCAATTCGCTCTCAGATTGTCTCGGAGCATCGTGCTCTGAGCCGCCAGCGTGAGGGCGGGGCGAGGCGTTGCAGGCTGAAGCCCACTCCTCGGCCGGTCCCTCTGAACGCGTTTGCGACGAACGAAATAGCAACGGCGAGGCGTGCGCTGTCAAAATACATTCCCATCAACAACAGACACGAAACTATAATTGCCCTGGGGGGGGGTGGTGTGGGAAGGTGTGCGCCGAATGAAGTCGCTTCTGTCAGCACGCGGCGGCAGCGCCCAGGGGCCTCCCCGAGAGCGCGGGGCACTCACAGCGAATACTTGGGGCGGGGGGGGCGGGGGGGGCGGGGGGGCGGGGGGGCGGGGGGGGCGGGGGGGGGGGCGGGGGGGCGGGGGGCGGGGGGCGGGGGGGCGGGGGGGCGGGGGTGCGCCCAGGATCATCGCCGGAGCTGCTACGGGAACGTTGCGCAGAGGAGGACACGTCGTTGGTCATGCGGGCGAAGCCTGAGCAACATCGTCAGCAGCAGCAGCAGCAACATCGTCAGCAGCAGCAGCAGCAACATCGTCAGCAGCAGCAGCAGCAGCAACATCGTCAGCAGCAGCAGCAACATCGTCAGCGGCAGCGCCGGCGGCGGTAGCGGAGACAGCAGCCCGCGGGCGTGATCCCGCCACTGCTGGATGAAGGCTCTCGCGTGACTGACACGGGAGGTGTCTCGCCGTGCTTTGACGCAGCAGTCGGTGCGGTTTTGGTGAAGCCAGGGTGGTGGGGGGGGATGAGGGGAGGGGGGTGGTGAGGGGGGGGGTAGCCCAGGGACTGGTGGGGATATCACTCGCCACTGACGTTAGCCGTGGTCGGGAATCAAACTCAAGTTTCCAGAGTGGGGAGAGAGAAACACGCAAACTCCAAATATACAGCAGCACGCGTCGTCAGGGTCTGGATCGAACCCACGACCTGCTGTACACCAGACGAGGTAGCCACCGTTTCGCCACGACCGTCTCGTCAAGGAAGCGGGGAGCCATCGATGCCCCTCGCCATGGGCTGCGTCTGCTCCGCGAACGTGAACAGCGCCTTGACATGATTCACAACAACGTTGTTGTTGTTGTTCGTGTGTCAGATCGCTGAAATATAAACGCGTCGTCGTGAGTGACGTTGGTCGCGAAAGCTCGCGCGTTCTCATCGCCTTGGGGTAACTCGCGACATCGCAGCGCGGAAGCAGACACGGCCATTGTTATCACCACCATCACCACCATCATCATCACCATCACCACCATCACCGCCACCATCACCACCATCACCACCATCACCATCACCACCATCACCACCATCGCCATCACCACCATCACCAGCACCATCACCACCATCACAACCATCACCGCCACCATCACCACCATTACCACCATCACCGCCACCATCACCACCATCATCACCACCATGACCACCATCATCACCACCATGACCACCATCGCCAGCACCACCACCCTAAATATCGGCCCAGGTGTCACGTTAACATGATTCGTGTTTATGTCCTACAACATCATCGTCGTCGTCATCATCGGCCATGGTCTATCCACTGCTGAATGAGGGCTGCCACCACCTCTCACGATCATGCGATGGTCATGATCCGCCTCGCACCTTCTCTGCGTACGAATTTGGTTTCAGCGCTCCATCTCCTCGGCGGACGTTCTCTTGGCGTTGACATTGTGCGTGCAGTACATCCACCGAGTGACACAGAAAGACAGAGCGAGAGAGCGAGAGAGCCAGCCAGAGAAATTGTGACGGTGCCCTTTGTTTATGCAGCATGAAGTCTCGCTGAGTGAGTCTCAATAGTTTGCTCTTCAGGAGGGTGCTGCTACACTGGAAAGTTTGACAAATTCTTCTTTAAAGGGTTTAACTAAGCACGATTTAGGCTTCAGTCTTTGTGTCTCAGAGAACCAGGTCAAGGTACGTTCAGAATGATTGTTCAGATTTTCCGTTGTTTTTGTTGTCGTGTGTGCACCCCTGGCAACGCCGACTCACACCGCCATTCACGTGAAGTGTCCACGGCTCGGAGTGAATAGATGGAGGAGGCCACTGCACGCGGCTGGGAAAGAGAATGGCAGAGGCGAAGAGAGGTGGGGAGAAGGGAGAGGAGAGGTGGGGAGAAGGGGAGGGAGAGGAGAGGTGGGGAGAAGGGAGAGGAGAGGTGGGGAGAAGGGGGGGGAGAGGTGGGGAGAAGGGGAGATCCCCTCCACCGCCCATGCCCCCTTCACCCCCCCCCCCTTCTCGCCCCCTCCTCCACTGCCCCTCTCCCGCGATCTCACCCTCGCCATAAATGTCAATTAGAATTCGTTCTGCCGCAGCCGCAGCCCCAAGCCGCGAATTACGGGCGTTGGGTGATTATCCTCCAAACTACAAATAAATAAATAAAGCGCGCACGCGGAAGAATCAGCAAAGCGCACGCACACGCGCCTCGTGCGTGTGCGCGTGTGCGTCAATAGGCGCTCGCAAACCACGGTGATGCCGATCGGGGGGGGGGGTGAAACCTCTGTGCGTATTTGTAGTGTCAGCAGATTTTTCGTCTTCTTCCTTTTCTGTCCGAAGACGAAGATCCCCCACCACCCTCTAGAGCCTGTAGAATAGTGTTAGCGAGCAGCACCTACGAAGGCCGGCACGGCAGACGAGGACGTGGGTGGCCAGCACAACCACGCCCGACCGTCTTCGTCTCTCCAGTGGCTATGTTTACACATCGCACCAGGTACTCATTTGAGGCCGTGGCAGTGCTGTTAGCGAGCACATGTTAAGGCCGGTAGGGCGCGCGAAGCGGCACCCACGGTGGCTAGGAGATGTTAACAACCTCGCCAGGTACGCAGGAGGTCGTGAATTCGATCCCGACCCAGACGCCTGCTGCGGTGTCTTTTTACCCCGTGGTGGTCGCGTGGATTTTTCTCCGGGTCCTCCGGTTTTAACCCCCACTACATTTAGAATGAACATCACGCCTTGAGGCTGGTGTACATTTCCACACGATGACAAGCCCACTCCGTTGAGCTATCAGGTCGCTTCTGAAAGAAGAGCGATGTCGCTCAGTGGGCAATCACCCTGCCCACCTATTTTGTCCACGTATGTCTCTGCTGGGTTAATTTAATTTTATTTTTACGCAGCATCTTGAAGGCTGAATACTGCATCTTTCGTAGACCCACATGCGGTCCAGATGTTACTCGCCACTGGAGTTAGCCGTGGCCGGGAATTGAGCTAGAATCGTCGGGCTCGCAGAACTGGAGCGTAAGTCACTTCACCACCGCACTTCACACACAGCAGCACCACCAACAGTCCCACCACACACAAAGATAAAGATCCCCCGTGTAGCCTTAACAGACTGTTGGAAAAAGTGCTGTTAGCGAACCCCTATGAAGGCTGGAACAGTACACGAGGGGGTGGGTGGCCAGCACCACGCCCGACTGCCTTTGTCTCCCCAGTGGCGATGTCAACACACCACACCAGGTACTCATTTGAGGCTGAGTCCACCTAGGAGAGGCCCAGAACCGACACAAATAATCGTCATTGGTGTTGGCCGTGAGCGAGAATTGAACTCGGCTCGCCGAATTCGTAGCGCAGCGCGCTAACCGCTACACCACCGCTCCCCACCACCAAAACAACCGCAATTCGCCACTAAGTGACGGTGACGTCACCACAGCGCTTGTGCCAGGCCAGGTGCACTTTGAGGCCACGTGTCGAACGCCCGCTGGCAAGAGGTCACGGGACAAACCCTGCAGGTGCCGCGCATTCTCAGGGCTCACACTCAAGATTCGCGCTCAAGATTTTGTGTCACCAGGACGCAAGGAGAGAACTCAAGAGACCGGGGTGTGACTCTCATTCGCAAAGGGTGACCCTGGTGGGCAATTTGTCTGCTGACAGCAGAGGGGCAATGATTGCTGCTGCTGCTGCTGTCTGTGTAACAATCCCAAACGAGTCGTTTTGTGGGGGGTTATTTTCGAATTCGTCAAATTTAGACCCTGACGCGGACACACAATGGACCGCTCTTACGAAACAACGTCACGGGATCCGCTGTCAGTGAAGCAGATGGATTGTGGAAGTCTTATTCTTGTTATTAATACTACCACTGTGGTTAATACACACTAAACTTAACTATTTTTTTATTTTACCAGGTAAGGCCCACTGAGCTGTGTAGCTCTTTTTCCAGAAGCTACCTGGCCACAAATGTGAGCTCAATCCAGTGGCTTATCGCATGGACATTTATAGCAATCAAATGTTGTAAACGCGTAATTTTTATTTTCAATGTGGAGGGAAAAACCGGAGGACCCGGAGAAAAATCCAGGTGATTACGGAGGGAACATGCAAACTCCAATAATACAGACGTCAAGGTCGGCATCAAACCCACGACCTCCTGCATACCAGGCGAGGGAGTTAACATCTCGCCACCGCTCAAACACACACAGATTCTCATCAGTATTAACCAGGGCGGGCGCTGGTCTCAAACCACGATCCTCAACGACAGGAATACGAACGCGCTTAGCGGCACGAGGCCACGTGCCCACCCGCGTCACCACTCAGCAATGGAGCAACGGTGGAGGACACGCGGACGCGAGGACACCAGGGGGCTGGCCAGCTCGCCGGTCGGCCGGCTGCAGTAGAGACGGAGACGGGGGAGAAAAAAACCGCACACACACTCCCCGTCCACGTCTCACAATGAATCATTCACATCGCCGGCAAGCTGGTGATAGGATAATGCGCGTCACGAGAGATGGCGACAGCGCCACTCTTGAGATGTCGTGACGGGAATGTTTCACTCAGACCCCAACGCTTCCTCCTGCTGCTGCTCCTGACTGAGCTGTCACAAGCGACTGCTGCCACGATGTAATTGCTCACGGCGCGATGCGGAAGCGTTCACGGTGTGATGAGTGTTGCGAAAGAGGTTCCCCATGCCTTCGTGTAACCACCGTGCAAGGCACCGCGTTAATGGCAGAGCAATAGCAGTCGAATATGTTCAACTTAAAAACTAAACACATCTTTTGTTATTTTACCAGGTAAGGTCCACTGAGCTGTACAGTAGCGACCTGGCATTCACAAGTGATAGCTCAACGAAGTGACGTATCATCACGTGGACATGTATAGCTGCCAAATACTCTAAATGCGTGATGTTGATTTTAAATGTGGAGGGAAAACCGGAGGATCGGGAGAAAAATCCACACGCCCACTGGGAGAACACGTAAACCCCAAGTATGTAGCAGTCGTGAGGGGCGGGATCGAACCCACGGCCTCCTGAATACCAGGCGAGGTAGTAACCAGGCGAGGTGGTCAACATCTCCAAGCCACCCTGGCGACAACTCAAGTGGCTGTCCCAAACAATTCTCAAGAAATGTTTTCTGGGGCAATTAAAACGCCTTGAAGGGAGATAAAACGACACGTGTGGTTAAATCACGGCGTAGGCCATGCTTCAGGGCAGTGATACTGAACCTGGGCTCCGTGCATCCCCTGGGGGTGCGAGACATGGACAGATTGCTTACAACGTAAATCATCGTAAACACAATTCAAGCACGGACACGTTAAGTACAATTACGTTGTTCCATCAAACCCTCTGTGTATTTATTAACATTGCACTTTTTTCACAATTCACAACCAAAGGGGTGCGAGGCTGCAGTAAAGAACCACTGCTTTAAGGGGAACGGTACGGACCACGTGGCACACTGTGACGTCACGGTGTCGTCACAATCACGTGACGAGAGAGAAAGAGGGATAAACCGCCAGCGAATGGTTGTTGTTGTTTTAAAATCCTCCCCTCGGCGAGTTGATTTGCAGGTCCATTATTTACACTTAGCGATCGACGGACGAGCGGCGTCAGCCGTGAAATATGAAAGCGGCGTAAACTCTCCCGCGCATTTGCCGAACGAGCGAATCCATTCACGAGCGAGGCATCCCGCGGAATTGAAAGAAGAAAAAACAGCAGCAGCAACAACCCCCCCCCCCCCCCCCATCAGACCGGCCTCGAGAGGGGCGGCACGCGACGGATTTTGTGTAAATTCTCCGGCAGCAGCCGCCGCCGCCAAACCTCCCTCTCCGGTGCGACTGCGTGCAGTGCTTTGCCTTTCTCGCCATATAATCACCTAGGAGCCTGCGGGTTAATTCGACTCGAAAGCTAGAATTAAATACCTGGCGCTAATCAATACCTGTTGAATTCCCTCCCCGCCAACACTCCAGCCCGTCGCGCGCAAAATCCCACCCCTCTCCTCCAAGTCAGAGAACAACAACAACGAACACGGGGGAACTCTCTCGCGAGGAGTGAACCCTCGCGTCACCACCTTGAAGCCACGTTAGAGTCATCACGAAGCAGCAGCAGCAGAATCAGCAACAGCAGCAGAAGAAGCAGTAACATAATCATTAGCAGCAGAAGAAGCAGCAGAAGCAGAAGAAGCAATAGCAGCAGGAGCAGAAAAAGCAACAGAAACAGCAGAAGCAGCAGCAGGAGCAGCAGCAGAATGAGCAGAAGCAGAAGCAGCAGCAGAAGCAGCAGAATGAGCAGAAGCAGCAGCAGCAGGAGCAGCAGCAGGAGCAGCAGCAGAATGAGCAGCAGCAGAATGAGCAGAAGCAGCAGCAGCAGCAGAAGCAGCAGCAGAATGAGCAGAAGCAGCAGCAGCAGGAGCAGCAGCAGAATGAGCAGAAGCAGCAGCAGCAGCAGGAGCAGCAGCAGAATGAGCAGAAGCAGCAGCAGCAGCAGCAGAAGCAGCAGCAGAATGAGCAGAAGCAGCAGCAGCAGCAGGAGCAGCAGCAGAATGAGCAGAAGCAGCAGCAGCAGAATGAGCAGAAGCAGCAGCAGCAGCAGGAGCAGCAGCAGAATGAGCAGAAGCAGCTCTGCTCACGAAGCGACGCTGCGACTGCACCGCGCCGAGCGGGCGGCAGTGGAGCAGCGACCCCGCCGAGGCAACAGTCGCCACGCGCCAGCAGACGGGGCGAGTGCTGCTGGCGAGCGGGGTTGCTGGCCAGCACCACGCCCGGCCGCCTTTGTTTTCCCAGTGGCGATGATTACAACACCGCACCAGGTACTCATTTTAGGCTGAGTCGACCTAGGGAGAGGCCCAAGACCGGTGCAGATAATCGTTGACCGTGAGCGGGAGTCGAACTCGGGTCTCCAAGTGCGTAGCGCAGCGCGCAAGCCGCTACGCTTAGCGCTCCCCGCGATCATGTTCTATCCACTGCTGTTAACGACAGCCTCAGCCCTGCAGATAGCAACTCAAGGCGTCGTCAGTCATCAGCCGTGACTCATCAACTGTTGGATGAAGGCCTCCCCACATCGTCACCACGACTCCCCCCCCCAACATCGACCCCACCGCCCCATCCCACCCCCACATCTCCGCACGACAAGTCCCAAAAATCCATCTCGTCGCTCCATCTTCGTGACCCGCGTCTGCCGTGCCCCGAGGTCTCGTCCGGGCCGTCCGTCAGCCGGCGTCGTTCGCTGCCCCGAGGCCGCGTGACAGCGACTGCTGCGACACCGCTGGAGTGGTCCGCCCCAGTAAACGAGAACGTTCTCGCGATGCGGCAGCACCGATCGAGATAAACGCGGCGACACGAACAGCGCAATCACAGGGGCTGATTTGAGCGCAGTTTGGGGGCAAATTGAAGGGCGGGTGAGGATTCTACCGAGGGAGGGTGAGGGAGGGGGGAGGGAGGGGGGAGGGAGGGGGGAGGGAGGGGTGAGGGAGGGGGGACGACGAGGAGGAGGAGGATAGATCGGTTTGCGAGAACGCATGGAGGAGGTGGAAAGAAGACAACAAGAGTGCGAGCTGATGTCCCCCTTGGAGCGCGACTCGACCGCTGCTAGCAGCTGGCGCAGTCCAGGAAGAGAGAGCAAAGGAAGAGAAAGAGAGAGCGAAGAGAAAGAGAGAGTGAAGGGGGAGAGAGCTGGAGTTCCGCCATGCGCGGCTGACCCACGCCGTGCCGGCCTTCAAGGAGCAGTGGGCGATGGAGGAGGCCGTGTGCTCGGTGGCAGATGACGTTATGAGCTACCCGTCGGAGGCCGTCGGACTGCGAGAAGGGCTGCGTGCAGAACGAGAGAGAGCGAGCGAGAGAGCGAGCGAGAGGTGGGGGTTTACATAAAGCAAAGTAAAAAAAAATACGAAATGATGAACGAAGCAAAGTGCCGACTACACCGAGCATCTTCTGGTTTCCTCTGATCGAAAAAAAACAGAGGGGGTAGAGAGAAGGGGTAGAGAGAGAGGGAAGGGGTAAGAAGGAGGAGAGCAGAGCGTGAAATCTTTTGTGAAATATTTCATTTAAAAAGGCGGAGGGGGGGGGGGCACTTAAAGCAAAGCATTGAAAAAACAAAACAAAACGATGACCGAAGCAAAGGGCCGACGACACCGAGCATCCTGTTGTTTCCTCTGATTGTAAAACAATAAAAAGAGCGAAAGGAGAGAGAGAGTGCGCGTGAAGGGGGAACAGGTACGGCAGAGAGAGAGAGAGACGCGAGAAGCCAGATGGTGGAGCAAGGCGAGGGGGACAGGCGGGCAGACACCCAAAAGCAATCCCCGCCGCCACCCGTGCCCAGTCACGCTCCACGCGATCACGGAACACAAAACGGCGAATAAATAAATAATGGAACGTCGCCTTCCAAACCCGGGCGCTCAACACTTACTTATTTATTTATCCCGTGAAGTTATTTTTCGAGGGGGGGGGGGGTATTTTGTTTAACCACTCTGCGGCCCAAGTTACTCGTTAAAAAAAAAAAAACCCTGCGTCTCGCGCTCCCTGAAGAAATTAAGAAGGAACACGTTAAATAGGAAATGAGTTAACGTCTTGGTGGGAGGCGAACATCGCCCCGAGTTTTATTCTTGGAGGGGTTTGTGGGGGCCAGGGGGTGGGGGCCGTGAGGGCGGACGGGCGGCTGAGATCGGACGGAGTCAGAGCTCCACCACGGACGGACAAAGACACTCACCAACACCACTCACCAACACCACTCTCACCAACACCACTAACCAACACCACTCTCACCAACACCACACTCACCAACACCACTCACCAACACCACACTCACCAACACCACTAACCAACACCACTCTCACCAACACCACACTCACCAACACCACTCACCAACACCACACTCACCAACACCACTAACCAACACCACTCTCACCAACACCACACTCACCAACACCACTCTCACCAACACCACACTCACCAACACCACTCACCAACACCACACTCACCAACACCACTCTCACCAACACCACTCACCAACACCACACTTACCAACACCACTCTCACCAACACCACACTCACCACCACCACGCTCACCAACACCACTCACCAACACCACTCTCACCAACACCACACTCACCAACACCACGCTCACCAACACCACTCACCAACACCACTCACCAACACATCACTCACCAACACCACTCTCACCAACACCACACTCACCAACCCCACTCTCACCAACACCACACTCACCAACACCACGCTCACCAACACCACTCACCAACACCACTCACCAACACCACACTCACCAACACCACACTCACCAACACCACTCTCACCAACACCACTTTCACCAACACCACACTCACCAACACCACGCTCACCAACACCACTCACCAACACCACTCTCACCAACAACACACTCACCAACACCACGCTCACCAACACCACTCACCAACACCACTCACCAACACCACACTCACCAACACCACACTCACCAACACCACACTCACCAACACCACTCTCACCAACACCACACTCACCAACACCACTCTCACCAACACCACACTCACTAACACCACGCTCACCAACACCACTCACCAACACCACTCACCAACACCACACTCACCAACACCACACTCACCAACACCACTCTCACCAACACCACGCTCACCAACACCACACTCACCAACACCACGCTCACCAACACCACTCTCACCAACACCACGCTCACCAACACCACGCTCACCAACACCACTCTCACCAACACCACACTCACCAACACCACACTCACCAACACCACTCTCACCAACACCACGCTCACCAACACCACACTCACCAACACCACTCTCACCAACACCACGCTCACCAACACCACACTCACCAACACCACTCTCACCAACACCACTCTCACCAACACCACGCTCACCAACACCACGCTCACCAACACCACGCTCACCAACACCACGCTCACCAACACCACGCTCACCAACACCACACTCACCAACAGCACGCTCACCAACACCACGCTCACCAACACCACTCTCAGCAACACCACTCTCACCAACACCACACTCACCAACACCACTCTCACCAACACCACACTCACCAACACCACAATCACCAACACCACTCTCACCAACACCACAATCACCAACACCACACTCACCAACACCACTCTCACCAACACCACTCTCACCAACACCACGCTCACCAACACCACGCTCACCAACACCACGCTCACCAACACCACGCTCACCAACACCACACTCACCAACACCACACTCACCAACACCACGCTCACCAACACCACTCTCAGCAACACCACTCTCACCAACACCACACTCACCAACACCACTCTCACCAACACCACACTCACCAACACCACAATCACCAACACCACTCTCACCAACACCACTCTCACCAACACCACACTCACCAACACCACGCTCACCAACACCACAATCACCAACACCACTCTCACCAACACCACACTCACCAACACCACGCTCACCAACACCACGCTCACCAACACCACACTCACCAACACCACTCTCACCAACACCACACTCACCAACACCACTCACCAACACCACTCTCACCAACACCACACTCACCAACACCACTCTCACCAACACCACTCTCACCAACACCACACTCACCAACACCACTCTCACCAACACCACTCTCACCAACACCACTCTCACCAACACCACGCTCACCAACACCACTCTCACCAACACCACACTCACCAACACCACGCTCACCAACACCACGCTCACCAACACCACACTCACCAACACCACTCTCACCAACACCACGCTCACCAACACCACACTCACCAACACCACACTCACCAACACCACTCTCACCAACACCACACTCACCAACACCACTCTCACCAACACCACTCTCACCAACACCACACTCACCAACACCACTCTCACCAACACCACACTCACCAACACCACTCTCACCAACACCACTCTCACCAACACCACACTCACCAACACCACTCTCACCAACACCACACTCACCAACACCACTCTCACCAACACCACGCTCACCAACACCACACTCACCAACACCACGCTCACCAACACCACGCTCACCAACACCACTCTCACCAACACCACACTCACCAACACCACGCTCACCAACACCACACTCACCAACACCACTCTCACCAACACCACACTCACCAACACCACTCTCACCAACACCACGCTCACCAACACCACACTCACCAACACCACGCTCAACAACACCACACTCACCAACACCACTCTCACCAACACCACGCTCACCAACACCACGCTCACCAACACCACACTCACCAACACCACTCTCACCAACACCACGCTCACCAACACCACACTCACCAACACCACGCTCACCAACACCACTCACCAACACCACTCACCAACACCACTCTCACCAACACCACTCTCACCAACACCACAATCACCAACACCACACTCACCAACACCACTTTCACCAACACCACGCTCACCAACACCACTCTCACCAACACCACAGTCACCAACACCACGCTCACCAACACCACTCTCACCAACACCACGCTCACCAACACCACTCTCACCAACACCACTCACCAACACCACACTCACCAACACCTCTCTCACCAACACCACTCTCACTAACACCACAATCACCAACACCACTCTCACCAACACCACACTCACCAACACCACTCTCACCAACACCACACTCACCAACACCACACTCACCAACACCACGCTCACCAACACCACTCACCAACACCACTCTCACTAACACCACACTCACCAACACCACTCTCACCAACACCACGCTCACCAACACCACACTCACCAACACCACGCTCACCAACACCACTCACCAACACCACTCTCACCAACACCACACTCACCAACACCACACTCACCAACACCACGCTCACCAACACCACGCTCACCAACACCACTCTCACCAACACCACGCTCACCAACACCACACTCACCAACACCACGCTCACCAACACCACTCACCAACACCACTCTCACCAACACCACACTCACCAACACCACGCTTACCAACACCACACTCACCAACACCACTCTCACCAACACCACGCTCACCAACACCACTCTGACCAACACCACGCTCACCAACACCACACTCACCAACACCACTCTCACCAACACCACGCTCACCAACACCACACTCACCAACACCACTTTCACCAACACCACGCTCACCAACACCACTCTCACCAACACCACAGTCACCAACACCACGCTCACCAACACCACTCTCACCAACACCACTCTCACCAACACCACTCTCACCAACAACACTCACCAACACCACTCTCACCAACACCACGCTCACCAACACCACTCTCACCAACACCACTCACCAACACCACACTCACCAACACCACTCTCACCAACACCACTCTCACTAACACCACAATCACCAACACCACTCTCACCAACACCACACTCACCAACACCACTCTCACCAACATCACACTCACCAACACCACACTCACCAACACCACGCTCACCAACACCACTCACCAACACCACTCTCACTAACACCACACTCACCAACACCACTCTCACCAACACCACGCTCACCAACACCACACTCACCAACACCACGCTCACCAACACCACTCACCAACACCACTCTCACCAACACCACACTCACCAACACCACACTCACCAACACCACGCTCACCAACACCACGCTCACCAACACCACTCTCACCAACACCACGCTCACCAACACCACACTCACCAACACCACGCTCACCAACACCACTCACCAACACCACTCTCACCAACACCACACTCACCAACACCACGCGTACCAACACCACACTCACCAACACCACTCTCACCAACACCACGCTCACCAACACCACTCTGACCAACACCACGCTCACCAACACCACACTCACCAACACCACTCTCACCAACACCACGCTCACCAACACCACACTCACCAACACCACGCTTACCAACACCACACTCACCAACACCACTCTCACCAACACCACGCTCACCAACACCACTCTCACCAACACCACGCTCACCAACACCACACTCACCAACACCACTCACCAACACCACTCTCACCAACACCACACTCACCAACACCACGCTCACCAACACCACTCACCAACACCACTCTCACCAACACCACACTCACCAACACCACACTCACCAACACTACTCTCACCAACACCACGCTCACAAACACCACTCTAACCAACACCATGCTCACCAACACCACACTCACCAACACCGCGCTCACCAACACCACACTCACCAACACCACGCTCACCAACACCACGCTCACCAACACCACTCTCACCAACACCACTCTCACCAACACCACACTCACCAACACCACTCTCACCAACACCACGCTCACCAACACCACACTCACCAACACCACTTTCACCAACACCACGCTCACCAACACCACTCTCACCAACACCACAGTCACCAACACCACGCTCACCAACACCACTCTCACCAACACCACTCTCACCAACACCACTTTCACCAACACCACTCACCAACACCACTCTCACCAACACCACGCTCACCAACACCACTCTCACCAACACCACTCACCAACACCACACTCACCAACACCACTCTCACCAACACCACTCTCACTAACACCACAATCACCAACACCACTCTCACCAACACCACACTCACCAACACCACTCTCACCAACACCACACTCACCAACACCACACTCACCAACACCACGCTCACCAACACCACTCACCAACACCACTCTCACTAACACCACACTCACCAACACCACTCTCACCAACACCACGCTCACCAACACCACACTCACCAACACCACGCTCACCAACACCACTCACCAACACCACTCTCACCAACACCACACTCACCAACACCACACTCACCAACACCACGCTCACCAACACCACGCTCACCAACACCACTCTCACCAACACCACGCTCACCAACACCACACTCACCAACACCACGCTCACCAACACCACTCACCAACACCACTCTCACCAACACCACACTCACCAACACCACGCGTACCAACACCACACTCACCAACACCACTCTCACCAACACCACGCTCACCAACACCACTCTGACCAACACCACGCTCACCAACACCACACTCACCAACACCACTCTCACCAACACCACGCTCACCAACACCACACTCACCAACACCACGCTTACCAACACCACACTCACCAACACCACTCTCACCAACACCACGCTCACCAACACCACTCTCACCAACACCACGCTCACCAACACCACACTCACCAACACCACTCACCAACACCACTCTCACCAACACCACACTCACCAACACCACGCTCACCAACACCACTCACCAACACCACTCTCACCAACACCACACTCACCAACACCACACTCACCAACACTACTCTCACCAACACCACGCTCACAAACACCACTCTAACCAACACCATGCTCACCAACACCACACTCACCAACACCGCGCTCACCAACACCACACTCACCAACACCACGCTCACCAACACCACGCTCACCAACACCACTCTCACCAACACCACTCTCACCAACACCACTCTCACCAACACCACCCTCACCAACACCACACTCACCAACACCACACTCACCAACACCACGCTCACCAACACCACTCTCACCAACACCACTCTCACCAACACCACTCTCACCAACACCACTCTCACCAACACCACACTCACCAACACCACACTCACCAAAACCACATTCACCAACACCACTCTCACCAACACCACTCTCACCAACACCACACTCACCAACACCACTCTCACCAACACCACTCACCAACACCACTCTCACAAACACCACGCTCACCAACACCACTCTCAGCAACAACACTCTCACCAACACCACTCTCACCAACACCACTCTCACCAACACCACTCTCACCAACACCACGCTCACCAACACCACTCTCAGCAACAACACTCTCACCAACATCACTCTCACCAACAACACTCTCACCAACACCACACTCACCAACACCACACTCACCAACACCACTCTCACCAACACCACTCTCACCAACACCACACTCACCAACACCACACTCACCAACACCACTCCCACCAACACCACACTCACCAACACCACTCTCACCAACACCACTCTCAGCAACACCACACTCACCAACACCACTCTCAGCAACACCACTCTCACCAACACCACACTCACCAACACCACTCACCAACACCACTCACCAACACCACTCTCACCAACAACACACTCACCAACACCACTCTCACCAACACCACTCTCAGCAACACCACACTCACCAACACCACTCTCAGCAACACCACTCTCACCAACACCACACTCACCAACACCACTCACCAACACCACTCTCACCAACACCACTCTCACCAACACCACACTCACCAACACCACTCTCAGCAACACCACTCTCACCAACACCACGCTCACCAACACCACACTCACCAACACCACGCTCACCAACACCACTCACCAACACCACACTCACCAACACCACTCTCAGCAACACTGCGCTCACAAAGACAAGATCCAAAACACTCGATTCCAAAAAACCACACGGGCGATTCCATCCGTGATGACGGCCCCAGCAAGGCCGATGAAAGGCAGGCGACATGCAAACTGTCTCCCTAATCGTTCATTCCCACAGACACTGATTACAATCACGCTCCTCTCCGAGATTAGTGTTGTAGTTTAATCGCAATCTGTGCGTCTCGTTCCCCAGCTGGCTGCTGGCTCGACTCACCATCCCAGCAGGAATTCTGTTGTTAGTGGCTGCTTCGAGCCGCTGAGGACGACAACTCGCTGGGTACCTGGCTACACGGGATGTTTCGTGTAATAATTAAAAGTTGAGTTGAATTGAAAGGGCGGAAAAATACGAAGTTCGGAAGTCGTTTAAAATTAAGAATGATAATCACAATAATCATCATAGGTAGCGACGCGGTAGAGGTTCGAGTAACCAATATGCAATACTGACCACGGTTCATTTAAAATCGCTCTCACTTTTCAATTTACGGCTCCTGTGAATGTAATTATTTCCGCAGAATAGTCTTTAAACGTTACAAAAAAAATATCCCCATCACAATACATATTATCTTGCCATTTTATTATTACGTAAAAATCGGATTATCCTTCGCGCTCCGAGTACAGGAGGGCTGTGAGAGCGCTTGGATGTGGAAAACTGCCTGAAGAACTGAACTGTTTTGTATTTGACTCGTTTTCAGAAGCGACCTGGCTATCACAAATGATAGCTCAACGAAGTGGCTCATCGACATCATCATCACGTGGACATTTCTGGCAGTATCCAACGACTCTAAACGCACGATGATTCTGAATACAGAGGGATAAAAAAAACCCGGAGGAGCCGGAGAAAAATCCACGCGACCATGGGGAGAGACAGACACCGCAAACTCCAAATATACAGCAGCAGCAGGCGTCAGGGTTGGGATCGAACCCACGACCTCCTGTAGACCAGGCGAGGTAGTCAACATCTGCCCACGTCGTTGAGCGGGAGCGCTCGAGTTCCATTATCTCGGCTCGAGAGAGCAACGCCTCTGGATGACGGAGCGATGCGCGGCGCTCACCTAGCCTGGCACAGCCTACACGGGGTGGCGGCCTGGGCAGGGGGGGTGGGTGCCTGTTTGTCGTAACCACTCGCTCGCTCGCCCGCTCGCTCGCTCGCCGCCCTTCGGGCCGCACTCGAAGGGCGATGAGAGCTCTCGCTCTGCAGGAGCGCGACGCTCCGCAAACTTTAGAAAAGAACAAACGTAGCGGTGATCTCCCGGACAGCCTCCGGCGGGGTGGGGGGGGTGCAGGTGAGGAAGGGGTTAAACAGCGCGGCTATTCGCTCTGCTGGCCACCGCTCTGCAGCTGCCCGTGCCAATTCTCCTCCCACGAAGCCACAAATGGCTCAAAATTGCCGCCATTAACGCATTGGCGTCCGCCGGGAGCGCCGAGCGCCGCGGCTGCGGTGGCTGGCCCGGGTGTCTCCGCCAACGCCATCGAGGTGAGGGGGGTAGGGGGCGGTCGGGGGCGGCGAGAATTCTACGGCTGCCGTAGAATTCTCAATCGACCCGGACCCCAAAGCCGACCCCGGCTCGAGTTGAGATTAGGAATGCGGCAAATCGCTCGCAGCGTAATAACTAGCGAGCGCTGTTTGTCGAGTTTTACGCGCTGGGTCGTGCCTCGCCGGGTCGTGTCCGCGACGCTCTGTCGATCGTGCACGCGAGCGTGCGCCACCGTTTCGCGCGGAGACATTCGCGGCCGCGAAGGGGTTAAGAACAATCAGGCACGCTGTCTCGAATCGACGCCATTCGTTCAAACAGATGGCTCAGAAGTTTCGTAAACAAAAAGCTGCGATTAAATGCGGGCGTGCGCAACGCACGCCCGCGAGCCGATCACGAGCGGGCACTCTGCGACAAAGTGGTCACATAAGAAGGGGTCACGGAACCCGAACGCAGGGAATTCGGGAGGGGGTGGGAGGGGGAGATGATTACGAAAGGCAGCTTTGGCTCGTTCAAATGCCGATCGAAGGGGAACAGTTGCAGCCCGGCTGATAACGAGAAGAGGGAATGCGTCTCACGCCGACACTGTGACCCACACCAGCCACAGCACAAGCCTCTCAACGCGACGCATCCCTCTCGCACAGAATGATACTCTTCTCGCCCGCAACGCATTCTCCCGTGCCGCATCAATCCATCTCCTCTCCGGCCCGTGCCGCGCCCATTTAGCCAACTCTTATCCGGCGAAACAGAAGCTGCTTGGACATGCGGTGGCTGGGCACGCGGGTTGCACGACCCAGCCAACGCAGCCTCGCCTGCCGGAGTAGCTCACTGATGGGACTGCATCCGGATCATTAATGGATCTGTGAGCTCCGCGCAGTGTTATCCAGTCTGGCTCAGCCGAGGAGGATGGATCGTAGGCAGGCCGGCCTGAATCTTTGAAACCGGCGCCGATGTTCCATTAAAGGACTACGCGTTTCCCAAGCGTAGATAAGGGAGGTCATAACTGTGGGGAGAAGAGCCAGTAGCTTTGTATGCAGCGACACGCCAGGTAGTTTTCCACACAGAGTTACGAAGCTGATGAAAAAAACCCATCCATAATGGAGGTGTTTGGATTAGATCGCGTAAATATAAATGTGACGTTAAACCCGCCACCACTCGACACAGTTAATTAGTAAGGATTGTCACGTAAATAAAACATGCTAATTCTTTACTAGTGTAATAAAGCACGTATTACACTCGCTGTCGCCTGATGATGCTAGTTGTAATTACTGTCGAAACGGACTCAGATTGTAAATGTTGTGGGTTTACTCTCCAACAGACCGGTTTTCTGAACTAGTAATGCATTGGCAGGTTGTGTTTACTTGACAAACCTTACTAATTGTGTTGTGTGTCGGGTGGTGGCGGGTTTAGCGACGCATTTATATTATCTTCGATCCAACCCCCCCCCCCCTCTATTATGGATAATATTGGTCGCGAAAGCATGCTACTCGATGTTAACTGAAAGAAAAAAAACCCAATTCCGCTCGACTTTTGCAGGGAGAGCCTCTCTGCTGGCCAAAGCAGAAGCAGTTCATGTGACTCATCAACTCTCTCTCTCTAAACCTGCCCCTCCCCCCCCACACCCCATTGCTCATGGAGAGTTGAGAGAATAGAAAATTGGTGACATGAAATACCCTGGCAGGTCGGTGTCTCGCTTCAGTACAGCTGTGGACAGTCCAGCTGTGGACATAATCTCAAACGACGAGGTCACACAAGGTGTTATATAATGTAGGGGCCAGAGGATATGTCCACATCCGTTGTTAGCAGGGGATGGCTCTGACTCTCGGCCACGCGGCTTTACCAGGGCCCGCACACATCATGAAGGTCCTTAATGATCATGAGCAGATGGTGAGAGCGCCAGAAAGCACGAAGCATAACCCAAAAGCCCTGGGTTATCGATCGCAGTGTAAGCCGTAATCAGGTCAATAAAGCGGCGATGTAGTTCTTGTTAAAATTCCCTCCACCTCTGCTCGAGCAGACGGAACAGAGCGTCGAGTGTCTGTGCAGGACTGGCCCGGTCTGACACTCACAAAGATAAAGATCCCCCTTATAGCCTCACACTACGTTCGGGGCAAGTGCTCTTCGTGATGACCTTTGAGAGGGCGGAATGGCACGTGAGGAGTGGTATGGCCAGCGGCACGCCACAGGGCCGCCTTTGTCTCCGCAGTGCTGATATTTTACACACCGCACGAGATACTCATTTTACGGCTGAGCCAACATACACTCGAAGACAAAGATCCCCCGTCTAGCCTGAACAGACTCTTGGGGCAAGTGCTGTTAGCGAGCACCGATGAAGGCCGGCACAGGCACACGAGGGGGTGGGTGGCCAGCAACCACGCCCGGCCGCCTTTGTCTCCAAAGTGGCGATGTTTACACACCGCACCAGGTACTCATTTGAGTCCGAGTCGATCGAGGGGAGGCCCAGGACCGGTACAGATAATCGTCACTTTTTTGGCCGTGAACGGGAATCGAATTCGGGTCGCCGGGTTCGTAGTGCAGCGCCCTCACCGACACAGGATAGCTCCCCTTAACTCTACAAAACAAAAGACAAAGATCCCCCCGAATAGCCTGTGACACACTGTTGGGGCAAGTGCTGCTTAGCGAGCGCATAACTCTACGCGCACACACACGCAGACAATCACCATCCTCAAAACAATCCACACCCACAACGCGTTATTAATTGCGCGTAATTAAATTCCACATAAATCACGACTGGGGAAATGACAGTTCATTACGAACACTTTGCCCGGAACGCCTATCGGGGGGGGGGGAGGCATCTCGTGTGAGGGGCCACGTGGCGCCCATGCCGCCACCAAGCCATCAGTGCGCTGCGCTGCACCGACAAGAGCACGCTCCTCCTCCGCCACCTGCTTGCGAGCACCTCGAGGGGGTGCTGTGGACAGCGCCACCTCGCCCGGCCGCATTTGTCTCCCCACCCGAGGCCTGTGGTCAGGGCCGGATTCCAGCGTGGGGGCTTCAGGGGCTGCAGCCCAGGGGCCTCCGCCAGCTGGAGAGGGCCTCCAGAGATTCAGTGAAAAGTGATTTCAGTTGTGAATGCTGAATTCTATTTTGTTGTTAGCCTTGTAAAAATATATTACATTTTGTTTCTTTAACTTTGTTTTCCTTTTGAAAATATTACTGGGGGCCTCACAGTAGCTGTAGGAGGCCTACACAATCTTAATCCTGTGTTTTACAGATAGCACCAGGTACTCGTTAGAGGCTGAGTCGACGTACAGGAGGCCCCGGTACCGGTTTCAGATGATCGTCACTTGGTGTTGGTGGCCGCTACACCACTGTAATCCACTACTGCACGAATGCAAAGACAAAGATCCCCCGTGTAGCCTCAACGGACTGTTGGGACAAATTCTGTTAGCGAGTACCGATGAAGACCGGCACGGCACACCGGGGGGTGGGTGGCTAATACCACGCCCGACCACCTTTGTATCCCCGCGCTCCGTGCACACGGGGTCCCGACACGCAGTCGTCTCTCTCTCTCTCTCGCTGTGTCTCTCTCTCTCTCTATGCTTGACTGTGTTGATCTATTGTTTTCTCTCTCTCCGAGTCTCTGTACCGGCGTGAACGGCACCCTCCTTTTCACCTTCCAACCTGCTCGGTCGTCGGGCGTGGCGTGCGCGACGACCGTCACCACCACCACCACCGCCAACACCACCACCGCCAATACCATCACCACCGCCACCGCCACCACCACCACCGCCACCACCACCGCCAACACCACCACCACCACCACCACCAACACCACCACCGCCAATACCATCACCACCGCCACCGCCACCACCACCACCGCCACCACCACCGCCAACACCACCACCACCACCGCCGCCACCACCACCGCCAACACCATCACCACCTAAATGTTTCTGTGTCGTGCGTGGCGCGTTCACCGCCACGTGTTGTGGCGCGTGCTTTATTGTTCATTGTGTTTGGTTATTTGTTGCTGGTGACTTTGTGTTTCGTATCGAAATCGGTTCCAGTGCTGTTGCTGCTGGCAGCAATGAAAGTGGTTTAAAAGTCAAAAGTCTCAATGTTTGACTGTGTTTATCTACTGTTTTCTGTCTCACTCTCTCTTTCTTCGTGCGTCTCTCTGTCTCCCTCCGTGTTCTCTACGCCTGTCTGTACATCCCATCCCTCCCTGCCGTCCGTCCGTCCGTCCGCGAATGTCCACAACCCTCTCCCGTCCATCGTGGTGCGCGGTGACCCCTATTGACATGTTTGCGGTCACCGTATTCGCCCCCCCTCCACCCACCGAGGCCGAGACTGTCACTGCACGTGAATGGCGTGGGGATGACTCCCCGTGCCATATAAACAATCGCTTAACCCCCCCTACTCCTCCCCTACCACCACCCCCAACGTGAGCGGACGCCGCGGCTAACGGGGGTTGAACTCAGCACCGTGCGCGGTGCAGGCGAACAAACCCCCAAGCAAGAGCGCCCACGGAAGCGACGCATCTCCGCGCCGCTGACATTCTAAACGTGCCCCGAGATGTAAGACAAATAAATAGTCTTCAAGCTTCCGTAGAATTCATTTATATATATAAACACGCGTAATAGTAATGCGTCTGTCGTTGTTGTTTCACAGCGACTCGTTACGGCGCGGGGAGGCAACGACATGAGATGTTAATGCAGTGTTGTGGCTGTCTCCTCCGTGGGATTATTTGAATGTATTATTATTATTTTGTATATTCGTATTATTGTAGAGGAAGGCTGCGATGAATTCCTGTGGTGCTGTCCAGGCTCAGGGCCCCGTGCTGCTGCTGCTGCTCTGGGGAAATTTTATTCCGCGGGTTTTTTTCCCTTCTTAGTCTGCTTTCTCCTCTCGGCTGTAATAATTGCTCTGCGTGGCACGGCACACGGGGTAGCGTCCCGGGCGCGATTTTACATTTTAATCTGGAGCTCTCGTTAAAAAGATTTCCCAATTTTAACTTTTTTTTTATTTTGTGATATATTCCCCAACTCACATCCCACCTCCCTCCCCGCCACCCTCTAACTGTGAGTCAAGAGTTTTGTCAAGGCAAGCGGGTGGTGGTGGCAGTGGTGGGCATGGTGATGGTAGTCGTGGTGGTGATTGTGGTGGTGGGCATGGTGATGGTGGTGGTGGGCATGGTGATTGTGGTGGTTTAGGGGGTAATGTTGGTGGGGTGGTGGTGGTGGGCATGGTGGTGGTAGTCGTGGTGGTGGTGGGCGTACTGGTGATTGTGGTGGTGGTGGTTTAGGGGTAGTGTATTGGTGGAGTGGGGGTGATGGTGGTGGGCATGGTGATAGTCGTGGTGCTGATTGTGGGGGTGGTGGCAGCTCTGAGCGCGAAACAAGAGAAGATGTCAAATTAAGCAGTGGAAAATGTGCACACGGCGAAGACAGAGCCACACACAGAGCCACACACAGAGCCACACACAGAGCCTCACACAGAGCCTCACACAGAGCCTCACACAGAGCCTCACACAGAGCCTCACACAGAGCCACACACACATATCAAAGACAACGATCCCCCGTATAGTCTTAACATACTGCTGGGGCAAGTGCTGTTAGCGAGCAGCACCTATGAAGGCCGGCACGGCACACGAGGGGGGTGGGTAGCCAGCACCACGCCCGGCCGTCTTTGTCTCCCCAGTGGCGATGTTTATACACCACACCTCATTTGAGGCCCAGGACCAGTTCAGAAAATCGTCACAGGTGTTGGCCGTGAGCGGGAATCGAACTCCGATCGCCAGGTTCGTAGTGCAGCGCGCTGACCGCTACACCACCGCTGTTCCCCTACACTCAGTCACACACAGCCACATACACACACAGCCACACCGACAAGGCACTCACAGAGCCACACATCATTCGCACACATAGAGTCACACAGAGCCACACACACACACAGAGCCACGTACACAGAGTCACAACGGACGGTCTAAGTGATCCCGAGGGACTCGCTCGCACACAGCTCGAGGGCAGTACGGGGAGAGCTCCTTGCACAGAGAGGCACGCGGCTAAGTGAGCCATGGGGACACGGCACACACACACGAGCACAAAGACAAAGATGCCCCGTATAACCTCAACACACTATTGGGGCAAGTGCTGTTAGAGAGCGGCCGCCTTTGTCTTTCTAGTGGCGATGTTTACATACCTCACCAGGAACTACTTTAAGACTGAGTGGACCTAAGCAGCTCAGATGTTCGCCGCTGGTGTTGGTCGTGAACGGGAATCGAACTCGGATCGCTGGGTTTGTAGCGCAGCACCACCGCTCCTCACAGATACACACGGCGACGTGATCCACGGGGAGACGGGAAAGTGGAGATGGGAGAGGGGAGAGGAGGGGAGAGGGGAGAGTAGAAAAGAGAGGAGAGCTCACCAGGAATGACCTTGACGCAACTGTAAGAGGACTAGCCCCAAATAAATTCCCAGAGTTAGACGGGCTAACAGGGGAGTTTTATGCCGCTTTTTGGCCATCCCTGCGGGAGGACTACAGAGAGGTGCTGGAGGAAGCCTCTGTGACCGGGGTGATGCCTCAGTCTTGGAGGAGGGCGGTGCTCACTCTGCTTCCCAAGAACGGAGACCTGAGGCACCTATAAAACTGGCGTCCGGTGTCCCTTCTGAACACAGACTACAACATATTGACAAAGGCTCTCTCCCTGCGACTGAAAGGGGTGATTGCACAAGTCGTAAACAGGGACCAGTCCTACACCATCCCCAGACGAACCATCCACGACGGCATCCTCCTGGTCAGGGACCTCATCGCGGTGTCCCAGAGGTTGGGCATCCCAATCGCGTTTCTGGCCCTTGACCAGGAAAAGGCTTTTGACAGAGTGGACCACAAATACCTGCTGGGAACCCTCAAGACCTTTGGTTTTGGGGATGGCTTTGTCCGAACGATCCGTCTACTCTATACCAAGGCGGAGTGCATGATCAAGGTCAACGGCGCCCTCACTACCCCGGTCAAATTCGAGTGAGGAGTGAGACAGGGATGCTCATTGTCGGGCCAACTTTATGCCCTGGCTTTAGAGCCTTTCCTGAGTCTCATAAGGCGGAGACTAAGCGGCCTGGTGCTCAGGGAACCAAGCATCAAGTTGGTCCTGACTGCATACGCCGACAATGTCCTCCTCATCCTGCGCTCCCTGGATGATGTCGCCCTGCTGCACGAGTGCCAGGAGGTCCTTTCGAAGGCCTCCTCATCAAAAATGAACTGGCAAAAGTGCAGCAGGCTGCTGGTTGGAGCGTGGGACATGACCGAGTGTCCCAAGAAGGCAAAAGTCATCAATTGGAGCACAACATCCTTGCTGCACCACCTGGGGGTGTTCCTGGGACCAGAGGAGGAACCACCGCAGAGGAACTGGGTCGAGCTGGAGGAGAAGGTGAAGGAGCGGCTGGGCACCTGGAGTCGCCTGTGCAAGTTCCTCACCTTCAGGACAAAGACGTTGGTGGTGAACCAGCTGGTGACGCCCATGCTGTGGCACCGACTCTTCTCCCTGCACCCCCCATGAGCCTCGTCAACGCGCTTCAGAAGCGAGTCCTCGAATTCTTCTGGTCGGGCGGACGACACCAGGTCACGGCTGGGGTCCTGGCCCTGCCACTAGACGATGGCGGTCACGGGCTGGTTTGCGTACCGAGTCAGCTGGCCACCTTCCGACTGCAGGCCGCGCAAAAGTTCCTGCACACCGCCCCTGCACCAGCCTGGAGCGTCACGGCCTCCTTCCTCCTCAAACAGCTGGGGGGTCTGCAGTGCTCCAAACAACTATTCTGCATGGACCTACAGGGCCTCCCACTGGGACAGCTGCCACCTTTCTACAGGAGCGTCCTGCAGACATGGAGCTCCCTCGCCATCAAGAGGCTGAACCAGCCACAATCGGCCAAGGATTTGGTCTTCGAACCGATCCTCAGGAACCCACAGACAAAGCTGCCATCCACCACCACCACCCCCGGCATGGAGAGGTGCCTCGCCAATGCACGCCTCACCAAGATGGGAGATCTGGTGGAGCCTGGAATACGGGGCCGGTGGCTCGGACCAGCAGACATGGCCGCAAAGACAGGGCTGCAGTCACTCTGGGTGGCTGCCCGGATCCTGACCGAAGCCAAGGGGGCCTTCTCAGTGTCAGCGGAGAGAATGCCCCCCATTGGTGTTGGGGATGACGAGGTCCCTCTCGGTCCCCTTCCACCAGACCTCTCTGTCGTGCCACTGCATCGCCAATGCCGACAAACGAAGGTGGATCGCAACCTGTGCTGGCTGGAACACCTACCTGAAGTGGCCTTCGCAAATGTAAAGAAGAAGGTGCTCGACTCCTACATGTTCCAGTTTCACCAACAGGACATCCTGAGGAGCCACAAGGACCATGCCTGGAAGAAAGCCCTACCCTGCATCTCTCCGGAGAGGCCTCTCTGGAGGCAACTCTACTCCAGCCCGACGTACAACCGCATCGGCGACCTCAGCTGGATTATCGCCCACGGCACTGTCACCACCAACGCCTCCCTGGCGCACTTCACCGACACATCCCCGGAGTGCCGGTTCTGCAGTAAAGTGGAGACGGTGGCTCAGAAATACGTGGAGTGCAAGAGCCTGGACTCGCTGTCCAAGGTCCTGAGAAACATCCTCCTCAGGTTCAGCCTCCACTTCTCCCCGACAGTCCTCATCTTTGGATACCCAAAGGGCGACGGATCCCAACATCTTCAGGGGCTGGTCAACGTGCTCGTCGGCTACGCCAAACTCGCCATATACAGGGCGAGGAAGGTGGCGCTGGAGGGGAAACGTCCAGCCAGCAGCCTGGGCATCTTCCGCGCTCTGGTCGGAGCCAGGGTGTGGCTGGAGTTCCGCCATGCGCGGCTGACCCACGCCGTGCCGGCCTTCAAGGAGCAGTGGGCGCTGGAGGAGGCCGTGTGCTCGGTGGCAGATGACGGAGAGCTATACATGCTGATATGAGCTACCCGTCGGAAGCCATAGGACTGTGAGAAGGGCTGGGTGCAGATGCAGCACTTGTCGTAGTATTTTTTTATTTTATTACAAATATTACATAGAAAAAAGGAGAACATAGACATGGAGTAGGGAGAGAGGGGGTAGAGAGAGAGGGGGGGGGGGAAGAAGGAAGAGAGAAGATCGTGAAATCTTTCGTGAAATCTTTCATTTAAAAGGGTGGGGGGGTTCATACAGCAAAGGATTTTAAAAAAACGACATGATGAACGAAGCAAAGTGCCGACTACACCGAGCATCTTCTTGTTTCCTCTGATCGTAAGATAAAAAGAGGAGAAGGGAGAGGAGAAGGGAGAGGAGAGGGGAGAGGAGGGGACGCGGCAGAGGAGATGGAGAGTAATTGTATTTTTTCTGGAGCCTTAAACACTCCCTGCTGGCCTCCCGTATGGGACCTGCAATAAATGAAATCATTTCTACTTCCATGTGCACTCCCCTCCCCCTCACCTCTCTTTCGCTCACACTCTCCTTATCTCTCCCACTCTCTCTTGCCTGCGCACTCGCCCTATTTCTGTCACTCTCTCTTCGGTATTCAGTCTCTAGAAACTCTCCCTTGCCCCTCGCTCTGCTGCGAATCACCGCTCTCGACCACCTCGTGGTGGTCGAGACCCCACTACCATCCAACTTCGGCCCCTCTCCCCGTTGTACCACTTCTCTGGGGCAAACCCAAACCCCACTCCGAACTCGTGCCCGGCAAATCGGGGTCACGGCGCAGCGCGCCAATTGCTCCGTCACCGCTCCCCTTCCCCGCAGGCCGGGCGTGTGTGATGATCTTCTTAATACTTAGACACATCACAGACGGAACGCGCCTGACGTGGGAGAAACAGATGAACTTCCCCGGATGTCTGCGTTTCTCTCTGCAGACGCGAAAAGGTCGCTTCGCCGTCGCCTGTCAGGCGCATTGCTGTGCCCCTTCATGTTGCCCGGAGTAGAAACTTATTCATAAGTCACGCAACCCGCACAAACATCTCCCACACGTGTCTCTGTGAGCCTCGGGCACAAACACGGAGCCCTGAGAATCCTGAACGTGCCTTAGCCTGGCTCTTTGAGAACCACACATTACAAATAGACCACAGTCATTCTGAATGTGCCTTAGCCTGGCTCTTTGAGACTGATACATTACAAAAAGACCACAATCAATCTGAATGTGCCTTCGCCTGGCTCTTTGAGACTCACACAATACAAATAGACCACAATCATTCTGAATGTGCCTTAGCCTGGCTCTTTGAGACCCACACATTACAAATAGACCACAGTCATTCTGAAAGTGCCTTAGCCTGGCTCTTTGAGACTCACACATTACAAATAGACCACAATCATTCTGAATGTGCCTTAGCCTGGCTCTTTGAGACTGACACATTACAAATAGACCACAATCATTCTGAACGTGCCTTAGCCTGGCTCTTTGAGACTAACACATTACAAATAGACCACAATCATTCTGAATGTGCCTTAGCCTGGCTCTTTGAGACTGACACATTACAAATAGACCACAATCATTCTGAACGTACCTTAGCCTGGCTCTTTGAGACTCACACATTACACATAGACCACAATCATTCTGAATGTGCCTTAGCCTGGCTCTTTGAGACCCACACATTACAAATAGACCACAATCATTCTGAATGTGCCTTAGCCTGGCTCTTTGAGACTGACACATTACAAATAGACCACAATCATTCTGAATGTGCCTTAGCCTGGCTCTTTGAGACACACACATTACAAATAGACCACAGTCATTCTGAATGTGCCTTAGCCTGGCTCTTTGAGACTGATATATTACAAATAGACCACAATCAATCTGAATGTGCCTTAGCATGGCTCTCTGAGACCCATACATTACAAATAGACCACAATCATTCTGAATGTGCCTTAGTCTGGCTCTTTGAGACTGACACATTACAAAAAGACCGCAATCATTCTGAATGTGCCTTAGCCTGGCTCTTTGAGACCCACACATTACAAATAGACCACAATCATTCTGAATGTGCCTTAGCCTGGCTCTTTGAGACTCACACATTACAAATAGACCACAATCATTCTGAATGTGCCTTAGCCTGGCTCTTTGAGACTGACACATTACAAATAGACCACAATCATTCTGAATGTGCCTTCGCCTGGCTCTTTGAGACTCACACATTACACATAGACCACAATCATTCTGAATGTGCCTTAGCCTGGCTCTTTGAGACTGACACATTACAAATAGACCACAATCATTCTGAATGTTCCTTAGCCTGGCTCTTTGAGACTCACACATTACACATAGACCACAATCATTCTGAATGTGCCTTAGCCTGGCTCTTTTGAGACCCACACATTACAAATAGAACACAGTCATTCTGAATGTGCCTTAGCCTGGCTCTTTGAGACTCACACATTACAAATAGACCACAATCATTCTGAATGTGCCTTAGCCTGGCTCTTTGAGACTCACACATTACAAATAAACCACAATCATTCTGAATGTGCCTTAGCCTGGCTCTTTGAAACTGACACATTACAAATAGACCACAATCATTCTGAATGTTGCCTTAGCCTGGCTCTTTGAAACTGACACATTACAAATAGACCACAATCATTCTGAACGTGCCTTAGCCTGGCTCTTTGAGAGCCACACATTACAAATAGACCACAGTCATTCTGAATGTGCCTTAGCCTGGCTCTTTGAGACTGACACATTACAAATAGACCACAGTCATTCTGAATGTGCCTTAGCCTGGTTCTCTGGGACACAAAGACTGAAGCCTAAATCGTGCTTAGTTAAACCCTTTAAAGAAGAATTGGTCAAACTTTCCAGTGTAGCAGCACCCTCCTGAAGAACAAACTATTGAGACTCACTCAGCGAGACTTCATGCTGCATAAACAAAGGGCACCGTCACAATTTCTCTGGCTGGCTCTCTCGCTCTCTCGCTCTGTCTCTCTGTGTCACTCGGTGGATGTACTGCACGCACAATGTCAACGCCAAGAGAGCGTCCACTGAGGAGATAGAGCACTGAAGCCAGATCAGTACGCAGAGAAGGTGCGAGGCGGATCATGACCATCGCATGATCGTGAGAGGTGGTGGCAGCCCTCATTCAGCAGTGGATAGACCATGGCCGATGATGACGACGACGATGATGGTGTAAGACATAAACACGAATCATGTTAACATGACACCTGGGCCGATATTGACGGTGGTGGTGGTAATGGTGGTGATGGTGGTGGTAGTGATGATGGTGGTGGTCATGGTGGTGATGATGGTGGTGGTGGTGATGGTGATGGTGGTCATGGTGGTGATGATGGTGGTCATAGTGGTGATGATGGTGGTGATGGTGGCAGTGATGGTGGTAATGGTGGTGATGGTGGCGGTGATGGTTGTGATGGTGGTGGTGATGGTGGTGATGGTGCTGGTGATGGTGGTGATGGCGATGGTGGTGATGGTAGTGATGGTGATGGTGGTGATGGTGGTGATGGTGGCGGTGATGGTGGTGATGGTGATGATGATGGTGGTGATGGTGGTGATGGTGATGGTAGTGATGGCGGTCGTGGTGATGGTGGGGATAACAATGGCCGTGCCTGCTTCCGCGCTGCGATGTCGCGAGTTACCCCAAGGCGATGAGAACGCGCGAGCTTTCGCGACCAACGTCACTCACGACGACGCGTTTATATTTCAGCGATCTGACACACGAACAACAACAACAACGTTGTTGTGAATCATGTCAAGGCGCTGTTCACGTTCGCGGAGCAGACGCAGCCCACGGAAAGGGGCATCGATGGCTCCCCGCTTCCTTGACGAGACGGTCGTGGCGAAACGGTGGCTACCTCGTCTGGTGTGCAGGAGGTCGTGGGTTCGATCCAGACCCTGACGACGCGTGCTGCTGTATATTTGGAGTTTGCGTGTTTCTCTCTCCCCACGGTCGCGTGGATTTTTATCAGGGTCAACGTCACGCGGTTGGAGTAGTTTGGCTGCTATACAAATCCACGTGATGATGATGATGATGAGCCACTTCGTTGAGCTATCATTTGTGATGGCCAGGTCGCTTCCGAAAAAGAGCAATTATAGAGCTCACTGGGGCTTTAACTGATAAAAAAAAAGTTTTAACTTAGTTTAGAAAGGGTCGCATCTCGTTCAATGGTTGCATCCTCCGGATTTTGAGTGTCAAGTTTCACTTCGATACGCCACTCGATTGATTCCCAAAGCTGGCGTCTCACTCTTCCCGTCTGGTGTGAACGCATTTTTATTCCACACTCGCTCAGAGAACGCACGGCCTCGGCACGCACGCATGCACGCCTAGTAAGATCACGTCATTAATATGTATATATATAAATTATAGATTGAACATACGCGACTCTGTTAAAGTCACTCTTGTGAACGAGCTGAGACCAACAACTGACTTACACTTGCGAGCTCCTGCTTTGATCACACATTGTTTGGTGGTGATGCTGCTGCAGTGGTTGCACGAAGCACTACCAACAACTCAACATACTCGTCAACAACACCGTGACCTTAAACATAAACAAATACATACAGGGACTCCTCTATTTACGAACGAGTTAGGTTCCAAACTTCTGTTTGTAAGTCGGCATGTTCATATGTTCACGGGCCCGCAGAGCGTGTGCGGGCCCTCATCCAGCAGTGGACGGAGCTAGGCGCGGTGCGTGGCACATTGGCGGCTGCAGCCCCCACGGGCAAACATCTCAGACTCGACGAACCGAGGACTAATCTTGATTTGAAGCTTTTGTGACTGCAAAAATCCATACTCTTTGGTTCTTTCGGTAAAGTCACGTAGGTATAACATAAAATAAATCACGACGTTTCGGGCGCAACACAAGCGTCCGTCATCAGGTGGGATGACGACCACTTGTGTTGCGCCCGAAACGTCGTGATTTATTTTATTTTATACCTACGTGACTTTACCGAAAGAACCAAAGAGTATGTACCGAGGACTGTTCAACGCCACTGTGCACAGACTGGCCCGCAATTAATCAATTATTTAAACAGCAAATTATTTGATTAATTGATAAATCTCATAAATGCATTGCATTTCTTGATTGATTACTTAATTTTAACAAAAATCATTTCAATCTTGGGATCACTTACTCATGGTGACGAATCGCTCACGATTATTTATTATTCTTATGATGTTTCCGCCAGGCAGGTTGGGGCGCAGCGAAGCAATCGCAGTCGGGCGCCGCCTTTGCCCACCTGCTGTCGGTCGCCTCGAACGTCACACGCTCCGAGGCACGTGACCCGCAAGGGTCGCGTGCCCGTCCGGTGCGCGGGAACGGCGAAAGTGACCCTTCGCCTCGTGCCGATGACACGAAAAATAAAAACCCCAGCGAGATGCGGCTGATTATAACCGACAGGAGCGGGCTTAATGGACTGTGTGGGTCGCATTTGCCCGAACGCTAATTGCCAGGCTAACGGGACTTTCAAGGGGCGATGGTGATGACGACGAAATGTATCAGTCGCGATTTCGTTATCCGTGAACGGTGCGCTCAGCCATCGCGCCACTCGGCGACTCGTACACCCGCGTCGAGGACTCGGTCCAGCAGATACCGATTGTCTCGTCTCGTCAACCACGCCGCCTTCGACCACCACCACCACCACCACACCGCCTTCAACAACCGCCACCACTACCACCACTACCACCACCATCACCACACTGCCTTCAACAACCACCACCACTACCACCACTACCACCACCACCACCACACTGCCTTCAACCACCACCACACCACACCGCCATCAACAACCACCACTACCACCACCACACTGGCTTCAACTACAACCACCACCACACCGCCTTCAACAACCACCACCACCACCACGACCACCACCAAACTGCCTTCAACCACCACCACCACTACACCACACCGCCATCAACAACCACCACTACCACCACCACACTGCCTTCAACTACAACCACCACCACACTGCCTTCAACCACCACCACCACACTGCCTTCATCAACCACCACACTGCCTTCAACAACCACCACCACACTGCCTTCCACCACCACCACCACCACACCGCCTTCAACCACCACCACCACACTGCCTTGAACCACCACCACCACCACCACCACACCACCACACCGCCTTCAACAACCACCACCACCACCACCACCACACTGCCTTCAACCACCACCACCACACCGTCTTCAACAACCACCACCACCACACTGCCTTGAACCACCACCACCACCACACCGCCTTCAACCACCACCACCACACCGCCTTCAACCACCACCACCACACTGCCTTGAACCACCACCACCACCACCACACCGCCTCAACAACCACCACCACCACCACACCGCCTTCAACCACCACCACCACACCGTCTTCAACAACCACCACCACCACACTGCCTTGAACCACCACCACCACCACCACACCGCCTTCAACAACCACCACCACCACACCGCCTTCAACAACCACCACCACACCGTCTTCAACAACCACCACTACCACACTGCCTTCAACCACCACCACCACACTGCCTTGAACCACCACCACCCACCACACCGCCTTCAACAACCACCACCACACTGCCTTCAACAACCACCACCACTACCACCACGACCACCACCACACTGCCTTCAACCACCACCACACCACACCGCCATCAACAACCACCACCACCACCACACTGCCTTCAACCACCACCACCACACTGCCTTCAACCACCACCACACTGCCTTCAACCACCACCACCACACCGCCTTCAACCACCACCACACTGCCTTCAACCACCTCCACCACCACTACCACCACTACCACCACCACCACCACACCGCCTTCAACAACCACCACCACACTGCCTTCAACCACCACCACACCGCCTTCAACAACCACCACCAAACCGCCTTCAACAACCACCACCACACTGCCTTCAACAACCACCACCACCACCACCATATTGCCTTCAACCACTACCATACTGCTTTCAACCACCACAACCACCACCACCACGCCCGGCCGCCTTTGTCTGCCTAGTAGCGATGTCTACACACAGAACCAGGTACTCATATTAGGCTGAGTTGTCCTTGGAGAGGCCCAGGACACTGACCCACTCATACAGTCATACAGTCACCCACTCAATCACGCACCTAGTCATTTACTCAGCCACACACTCACCCACCCACTCACACACTCTTCCACCCACTCACCAACCCACGCACACACTCACCACCCACTCACACACTCTCCCACCCCCGCACCAACCCATGCGCACACTCACCCACACACTCACACTCTCAATTATGCACTCACTTATTCGCTCACACACTTACCCACCCACTCACACACTCTCCCACCCCAGCACCAACCCATGCGCACACTCACCCACACACTCACACTCTCAATTATGCACTCACTTATTCGCTCACACACTTACCCACCCACTCACACACTCTCCCACCCCAGCACCAACCCATGCGCACACTCACCCACACTCACACTCTCAATTATGCACTCACTTATTCGCCCACACACTTACCCACCCACTCACACACTCTCCCACCCCAGCACCAACCCATGCGCACACTTACCCACCCACTCACACACTCTCCCACCCAACTTACCCACCTGCTTACCGCACCGCAGGTCACAACAAACACACACTCACCTACTCACACACTCACTCACCTACTCACACACTCACTCACCTACTCACACACTCACTCACCTACTCACACACTCACCTATTCACACACTCACTCACCTACTCACACACTCACCTACTCACACACTCACTCACCTACTCACACACTCACTCACCTACTCACACACTCACCTACTCACACACCACTCACCTACTCACACACTCACTCACCTACTCACACACTCACCTACTCACACACTCACCTACTCACACACTCACCTACTCACACACTCACTCACCTACTCACACACTCACCTACTCACACACTCACCTACTCACACACTCACTCACTACTCACACACTCACTCACCTACTCACACACTCACTCACCTACTCACACACTCACCTACTCACACACTCACCTACTCACACACTCACCTACTCACACACTCACTCACCTACTCACACACTCACCTACTCACACACTCACTCACCTACTCACACACTCACTCACCTACTCACACACTCACCTACTCACACACTCACCTACTCACACACTCACCTACTCACACTCACTCACCTACTCACACACTCACCTACTCACACTCACCTACTCACACACTCACCTACTCACACACTCACTCACCTACTCACACACTCACCTACCACACACTCACCTACTCACACACTCACCTACTCACACACTCACTCACCTACTCCACACTCACCTACTCACACACTCACCTACTCACACACTCACCTACTCACACACCACTCACCTACTCACACTCACCTACTCACACACTCACCTACTCACACCTCACCTACACACACTCACTCACCTACTCACACACTCACTCACCTACTCACTCACTCACTACTCACACACTCACCTACTCACACACTCACCTACTCACACACACACTCACCTACTCACACACTCACCTACTCACACACTCACTCACCTACACACTCACTCACCTACTCACACACTCACTCACCTACTCACACACTCACCTACTCACACACTCACCTACTCACACACTCACCTACTCACACACTCACTCACCTACTCACACACTCACCTACTCACACACTCACCTACTCACACACTCACCTACTCACACACTCACTCACCTACTCACACACTCACTCACCTACTCACACACTCACCTACTCACACACTCACCTACTCACACACTCACCTACTCACACACTCACTCACCTACTCACACACTCACTCACCTACTCACACACTCACTCACCTACTCACACACTCACCTACTCACACACTCACCTACTCACACAACACTCACCTACTCACACACTCACCTACTCACACACCACTCACCTACTCACAGCACCACTCACCTACTCACACACTCACTCACCTACTCACACACTCACCTACTCACACACTCACCTACTCACACACTCACTCACCTACTCACACACTCACTCACCTACTCACACACTCACCTACTCACACACTCACCTACTCACACACTCAGCTACTCACACTCACTCACCTACTCACACTCACTCACCTACTCACACACTCACCTACTCACACACTCACCTACTCACACACTACCTACTCACACTCCCTACTCACACACTCACTCACCTACTCACACACTCACTCACCTACTCCACACTCACTCACTACTCACACACTCACCTACTCACACACTCACTCTACTCACACACTCACCTACTCACACACTCACCTACTCACACACTCACCTACTCACACACTCACCTACTCACACACTCACCTACTCACACACTCACTCACTACTCACACACTCACCTACTCACACACTCACTACTCACTCACCACCTACTCACACACTCACCTACTACACACCACCTACTCACACACTCACCTACTCACACACTCACCTACTCACACACTCACCTACTCACACACTCACCTACTCACACACTCACCTACTCACACACTCACCTACTCACACTCACTACTCACACACTCACCTACTCACACACTCACCTACTCACACACTCCTACTCACACACTCACCTACTCACACACTCACTACTCACACACTCACCTACTCACACACTCACCTACTCACACACTCACCTACTCACACACTCACCTACTCACACACTCACCTACTCACTCACTCACCTACTCACACACTCACCTACTCACACACTCACCTACTCACACACTCCTACTCACACACTCACCTACTCACACACTCACCTACTCACACACTCACCTACTCACACACCTACTCACACACTCACCTACTCACACACTCACCTACTCACACACTCACCTACTCACACACTCACTCACCTACTCACACACTCACCTACTCACACACTCACCTACTCACACACTCACCTACTCACACACTCACCTACTCACACATCACCTACTCACACACTCACCTACTCACACACTCACCTACTCACACACTCACTCACCTACTCACACACTCACCTACTCACACACTCACCTACTCACACACTCACCTACTCACACACTCACCTACTCACACACTCACCTACTCACACACTCACCTACTCACACACTCACCTACTCACACACTCACTCACCTACTCACACACTCACTCACCTACTCACACACTCACCTACTCACACACTCACTCACCTACTCACACACTCACCTACTCACACACTCACCTACTCACACACTCACCTACTCACACACTCACCTACTCACACACTCACCTACTCACACACTCACCTACTCACACACTCACCTACTCACACACTCACTCACCTACTCACACACTCACCTACTCACACACTCACCTACTCACACACTCACCTACTCACACACTCACTCACCTACTCACACACTCACTCACTACTCACACACTCACCTCACACACACCTACTCACACTCACCTACTCACCCACACTACTCACACACTCACTCACCTACTCACACACTCACTCACCTACTCACACACTCACCTACTCACACACTCACCTACTCACACACTCACCTACTCACACACTCACCTACTCACACACTCATCACCTACTCACACACTCACTCACCTACTCACACACTCACTCACCTACTCACACACTCACCTACTCACACACTCACTCACCTACTCACACACTCACCTACTCACACACTCACCTACTCACACACTCACCACCTACTCACACACTCACCTACTCAACACTCACCTACTCACACATCACCTACTCACACACTCACCTACTCACACACTCACCTACTCACACACTCACTCACCTACTCACACACTCACCTACTCACACACTCACCTACTCACTCACTCACCTACTCACACACTCACCTACTCACACACTCACCTACTCACACACTCACCTACTCACACACTCACCTACTCACACACTCACTCACCTACTCACACACTCACTCACCTACTCACACACTCACTACTCACACACTCACCTACTCACACACTCACCTACTCACACACTCCTACTCACACACTCACTCACCTACTCACACACTCACTCACCTACTCACACACTCACCTACTCACACACACTCACCTACTCACACACTCACCTACTCACACACTCACCTACTCACACACTCACTCACCTACTCACACACTCACCTACTCACACACTCACCTACTCACACACTCACTCACCTACTCACACCTCACTCCTACCACACACTCACCTACTCACACACTCACCTACTCACACACTCACCTACTCACACACTCACCTACTACCACTCACCTACTACACTCACCTACTCACACACTCACCTACCCACACACTCACCTACTCACACACTCACCTACTCACACACTCACCTACTCACACACTCACTCACCTACTCACACACTCACTCACCTACTCACACACTCACCTACTCCACCACTCACCTACTCACACACTCACCTACTCACACACTCACCTACTCCACACTCACACTCACACTACTCCCACTCACCCTACTCACACCTCACTCACCTACTCACACACTCACCTCCCTACTCACACACTCTCACCTACTCACACACTCACTCACCTACTCACACCTCACCCTCCTCACACTCACTCACCTACTCACACACCCTACCTACTCACACAATCACACTCACTCACCTACTCACACACTCACCTACTCACACACTCACTCACCTACTCACACACTCACTCACCTACTCACACACTCACCTACTCACACACTCACTCACCTACTCACACACTCACCTACTCACACACTCACCTACTCACACACTCACTCACCTACTCACACACTCACCTACTCACACACTCACCTACTCACACACTCACACTCACACACTCACCTACTCACACACTCACTCACCTACTCACACACTCACTCACCTACTCACACACTCCCTACTCACACACTCACTCACCTACTCACACACTCACCTACTCACACACTCACTCACCTACTCACACACTCACCTACTCACACACTCACCTACTCACACACTCACTCACCTACTCACACACTCACCTACTCACACACTCACCTACTCACACACTCACCTACTCACACACTCACCTACTCACACACTCACTCACCTACTCACACACTCACCTACTCACACACTCACCTACTCACACACTCACCTACTCACACACTCACCTACTCACACACTCACCTACTCACACACTCACCTACTCACACACTCACCTACTCACACACACACCTACCACTCACACACTCACCTACTCACACACTCACCTACTCACACACTCACCTACTCACACACTCACTCACCTACTCACACACTCACCTACTCACACACTCACTCACCTACTCACACACTCACCTACTCACACACTCACCTACTCACACACTCACCTACTCACACACTCACTCACTCACACACTCACCCACCTACTCACACACCACCTACTCACACACTCACTCACCTACTCACTCCACTCACCTACTCACACACTCACTCACCTACTCACCACTCACCTACTCACACACTCACTCACCTACTCACACACTCACTCACCTACTCACACACTCACCTACTCACACACTCACTCACCTACTCACACACTCACCTACTCACACACTCACCTACTCACACACTCACCTACTCACACACTCACCTACTCACACACTCACCTACTCACACACTCACCTACTCACACACTCACCTACTCACACACTCACCTACTCACACACTCACCTACTCACACACTCACCTACTCACACACTCACCTACTCACACACTCACCTACTCACACACTCACTCACCTACCCGCTCACCCACCAAATCTGTCGCCTACCCACTTACTCACCCACTCACTCACTGACGCACTCACTCGCTAACCCACTCTCTCACCGCACCGCGGATCACCGCACTTCTCTATCTGATTCTTCTCTCACACCGCTGCACTTAGGGGATATCCTCTTCCCATCGTCGTTTCTTTGCCCAGTCTCTTACAATAATAACCTCGCTCAGTTCCAGAAACGCATTAACTCTCTTATCTCTCAATTGGCGTTCTGGGCCTTTGGGCCTGCGCTCAAAATCCGCGATAAAACACACCCACAACAACAACCACAACAACCACAACCGAAACAACCACCACGAGGCACAATGCGAGGGAAACTTTCCTCACGGAGCCAGCGGCGCTTTATTTTTTACGGTGAGCAGCCTCAAAGCACTTTTGAGATCGGGTTGCAAAACTCTGCGGAGTCCGGTCCGTCACGAACGCAGCGCCGCTGATCGCGCAACAGCTCAAATGCTCTGTGCGGATGAACGATCAGAACGATCGGAACGATCGGAACGATCGGAACGATCGGAACGATCGGAACGATCGGAACGATCGGAACGATCGGAACGATCGGAACGATCGGAACGATCGGAACGATCGGAACGATCGGAACGATCGGAACGATCGGAACGATCGGAACGAGCGGAACGAGCGGAACGAGCGGAACGAGCGGAACGAGCGGAACGAGCGGAACGAGCGGAACGAGCGGAACGAGCGGAACGAGCGGAACGAGCGGAACGAGCGGAACGAGCGGAACGAGCGGAACGAGCGGAACGAGCGGAACGAGCGGAACGAGCGGAACGAGCGGAACGAGCGGAACGAGCGGAACGAGCGGAACGAGCGGAACGAGCGGAACGAGCGGAACGAGCGGAACGAGCGGAACGAGCGGAGCGCTGCCAAGCTGGCTCCGAGTCGAGGACGGATCCCAGACTTCTGCCGGTCGTTGGGCACAGATCACCGGGCCGCAGACACCATGGGTATAAACTCTGCCGGTCATACGAGGCTTAATATCGATTATTTAAGAACCGTTTTGTGAACCATTTACCGCGTGTGTGACCATCAAACCGCCGATTTAAGTCCCGACCCTCCCCCCTCCTCCACTGCTGCTGTCGTCATCCGAGAATTTCATCCAGATGCGGACAGAACGCGGATCGCGAATCGAGCGGAACGACAACGGGGGTGCCCAGATTGAGCGCGTTGCTCGAGATGCAAAAACCATCGCACACCTCCTGGCCCTGATGGCTCCTCCTCGAACACGCCGGTGGTGGAGCCACCAACCGCATCACAACATCACCAAGGCCGATGCGCGCATCTCCTTCAAGAGTGGGACATTAAACACACACACACAGGAGTGTGACTGTGGCCATACAAACCAAACTATAGGCCATTTCGTGAACCCATAGATACGCACACAGAGACCCACAAAGATGCATAGAATTACATTGAAGACAAGCCGCACAAGTGCCATTGCGGCCAAGCAACCGAAACTTCGGACCAAAATGGTAAAGTCATAGAGAGACACAGAAATACACACACAGAGACTCATAGAGATACATCGAGATGCACTGAAGACAAGTCACCCTACAAGCGTGCGATTGCAGCCGTGCAACCCAAAACGGTGGACCACGCGAAGAACCCCGCCCTCTTTCAACGCGGAGTGATGCAAAAGCGAGACGCGAACCGAGAGGCCATTCCCGACGTGGCCAGCAGCAGACCTCGGCTGGCACTTAGCTCCGGAACTAATCACCGCCGTCAGGTGCAAAGCATTCCTCGAGATACCCCCCCCCCCACCCCACCCCGACAAATGAGCGTCACGCGCACCGCCGCTAAGCCTCGGCTTTCGTAGATTTGCGGAAATGGCGTCTGATTAAGTGGAAGCAGATGGAGCGATGCAACCCGAGGTCTTGATGCGGAGCATGCAAAAACAAATTGCCGAACAAACCCCTGATAACGGGTGTAAGGGCAGCTTCATGGGGAGGTTGAATGGACTCCTCGGACGAGGAGGAGGAGGGGGACATCCCCAACAAGCAGGGTCAATGTCCCGACATCAGAGTGGAGAATTAGAGGTGGAAATTCGAGACGTCGCATGGATTGTTCATGGGAGGGGTGGGAAGGAGCCGGCGTGGCGAGGTAGCGGACGGTGTCTGGTGAACGAAACGCTTGACGGATCGGCAGACATCTAAACGAAAACTCAACAATTTGTATTGATTTATTCAACCAGGTAAAGCCCCACTGAGCTATACAGCTCTTTAACCAGAAGCGACCTGGCCACAATTGAAGCCTTCAGCGAAGTGGCTTATCATCGGGTGGAAATGTATAGCAGCCAAATGATCTGAATGGGTGACGTTGATTCTAATTGTCCACGCGAGAGAGAGAGGCATGCGAACGCCAAACATACAACAGGCGTTAGGGTCGGGATCGGACCCACGACCTCCTGCATACCAGGTGAGGGAGTTAACATCTCCTAGCCACCGCGGGTAAACATCGCACTGCTGCCGAGTAGGTGGAGGAAACGGCATGGCGGGAAGGCTGTAAGAACCTCGCCTGATTGTTTCGGGAGCTGGAATTGAACTGGGGCAGCGTCGCTTGGAAACATAACATCATCGTTATTGTTATTATTATCATTAACATTCAGTGGCTGCACCGGCGCACAACTGAACTAATTCGGGGGGACGGAGGAGAGAAACCACCCCAGGAGCCCGGAGAAACCCGCCTCTCACCGCGGAGCGCGGAATACGGAGCGCGGATTAGGGAGCGCGGATTAGGGAGCGCAGAATACAAAACGCGGAGTGAAAGGCACGGAACTTGGAGCACGGAGTGCGGAGAATGCCCGCACCATGCCCACAGGAAAGAATAGCAGAATCCACAGGAGAATTATCTCGCTTTGTTAAAAACCTCATCCATCCCTGCCTCTTGTATCTCGCGTCAGGGGTCTAATCACCGACCCGCGTCCCCCGCCGCCACCGTAACCGGCGATTAAATATACTGTCTATTGTGGCTGTAGTCCAGCCAGGGTTGGTGGTTCACACACACGAAGGCTGGTGGGGAGGGGGCAGGGAGCTAGGGCGGTGGGTGAGCGGTTCGCGCATTGCGCTGTGAACTCCGCCAAACTCGAGATCAATTCCCAACCACAACGGACGTCAGTGGCTCAAACCGGTCCCGTGTGCACTTCCTCCGCCGACACGAACGCGGGGTGGAGATCTTCATCCAGCAGTCGATTGAGCAAGGGGACTGCCAGAATTGTACGAATCCACGAGCTCCTGGCTGCCGAGGCTTCAGGTGGAAACGTCTCACGAAGCGACACCGGGCACAGAGACAGGGGGGCACAGAGACAGGGGGGAGGTACAGAGGCACAATGGGCGCCAAAGTGATCCGGTGTCTCTGGGAGTGAGTGGCTAAGGGATCTCCATGGGGGCGAATGGAGGTCGCCTTAGCCAATTTATCTCTATGAGAGCAAATGGAGGTCGCTTTAACTGACGGATATCAAAGAGAGTGATTCAATTCTCGCTTCGGCTGATGGATCTCATTGAAAGACGCACATATATGTTGTCCAGCCTCGACACGCCGATGGCTCTTGATGGCTCACGCGCGGATACCCACAGGTTTATATGGAGACCTCATAAATGCAGCGCGACCCAGCCACATCGAGCCAGCCTCACCGAGCCAGCCTCACCAAGCCAGCCTCACCCACCCAGCCTCACCGACCCAGCCTCACCCACCCAGCCTCACCCACCCAGCCTCACCGACCCAGCCTCACCCACCCAGCCTCACCCACCCAGCCTCACCCAGCCTCACCGACCCAGCCTCACGGAGCCAGCCTTGCCGAGCCAGCCTCGCCGACCCAGCCTCACCGACCCAGCCTCACCGAGACAGCCTCACCGAGCAGCCTCACCGACCCAGCCTCACCGAGCCAGCCTCACCGACCCAGCCTCACCGACCCAGCCTCACGGAGCCAGCCTCACCGACCCAGTCTCACGGAGCCAGCCTCACCGAGCCAGCCTCGCCGAGCCAGCCTCACGGAGCCAGCCTCACCGACCCAGCCTCACCGAGCCAGCCTCACCGAGCCAGTCTCGCCGAGCCAGCCTCACGGAGCCAGCCTCACCGACCCAGCCTCAGCGACCCAGCCTCACCGACCCAGCCTCACCGAGCCAGCCTCGCCGAGCCAGCCTCACGGAGCCAGCCTCACCGAGACAGCCTCGCCGAGCCAGCCTCGCCAAGCCAGCCTCACCGAGACAGCCTCGCCGAGCCAGCCTCGCCAAGCCAGCCTCACCGAGCCAGCCTCGCCGAGCCAGCCTCACGGAGCCAGCCTCACCGACCCGGCCTCACCGACCCAGCCTCGCCGACCCAGCCTCACCCACCCAGCCTCACCCACCCAGCCTCACCCACCCAGCCTCACGGAGCCAGCCTCACAGAGCCAACCTCACCAACCCAGCCTCACCGAGCCAGCCTCACCGAGCCAGCCTCGCCGAGCCAGCCTCACGGAGCCAGCCTCACCGAATCAGCCTCACCGACCCAGCCTCACCCACCCAGCCTCACCCATCCAGCCTCACCGACCCAACCTCACCCACCCAGCCTCACCCACCCAGCCTCACCCACCCAGCCTCACCGACCCATCCTCACCCACCCAGCCTCACCCACCCAGCCTCACCGACCCAGCCTCACCCACCCAGCCTCACCCACCCAGCCTCACCAACCCAGCCTCACCCACACAGCCTCACCCACCCAGCCTCACCGACCCAGCCTCACCCACCCAGCATCACCCACCCAGCCTCACCGACCTAGCCTCACCCACTCAGCCTCACCGACCCAGCCTCACCCACCCAGCCTCACCCACCCAGCCTCACCGACCCAGCCTCACCGACCCAGCCTCATCCACCCAGCCTCACCCATCCAGCCTCACCGAGCCAGCCTCACCGACCCAGCCTCACCCACCCAGCCTCACCCACCCAGCCTCACCGACCCAGCCTCACCCACCCAGCATCACCCACCCAGCCTCACCGACCTAGCCTCACCCATCCAGCCTCACCGAGCCAGCCTCACCCACCCAGCCTCACCCACCCAGCCTCACCCACCCAGCCTCACCAACCCAGCCTCACCCACCCTGCCTCACCCACGCAGCCTCACCCACCCAGCCTCACAGCGCCAGCCTCACCGAGCCAGCCTCACCCACCCAACCTCACCCACCCAGCCTCACTGACCCAGCCTCACCGACCCAGCCTCACCCACCCAGCCTCGCCGACCCAGCCTCGCCGAGCCAGCCTCGCCGAGCCAGCCTCGCCGAGCCAGGCTCAGAAAGCGAGCCACGTGCCGGGGAGAGGAGCGATCGCCCTGGCACAGAAGCCCGCGAGGTCAGCGCCCACAATCCAGGCGCTACCCGCAGCGGCTCGCTCCTTCTCCCAGACGCCTGTTGTAGATTCATTTACATTCATCACAGGAGCCCGCTTGATCGCGATAACAAGAGGCTACAGCAAAGGGGGTCAGCAACCCGACATACCAAAAGGAGAGGTTCTTTTTTTGGCGAATTCGGTAAATGCAAAAAATAATAACCCCCTCAATATTTCAAGAGGCGTGAATCACTTTGCGAAGCGGTTCGCGTACGAGGCGCGCGCGCGCGTGGCTCCCGAGCCGCGGGGTTGCCGAGCCCCTTGGGCTGTAGAAGGCAGCTCGCAGCCTGCTGGATGGGAAACGTCGGCCATCGCCCGTGCCGTCTCGCTCGAGTGGATTGGTGGCGATGCTTGGGCCACGCTCGGCCGGTGTCCGGGTGGCAATGGTGGAGGGTTGCAGCTCCCTGGTGCTCGCTCGCTCGCTCGCCCTGTGGCACGGAATGGAAGTCGAGTACGAAACGTGGCACTCGAATTGCAAATGTTGTTGGTTTGCTCTCCAACACACACAGGGTGTGTGCTCAACGAGTAACGAATTGGCACGTTTTGTCGAGGTGACAACCCCTTACTAATTTGGCTGTGTCGGGTGGTGGCGGGTTTAACGACGCATTTATATTTACGCGATCTCACCCAACTTTACTGTCGTAACGCGGTGCTGCTAACCGCCACGCCACTGCTCCCTCCCCCAAACTAACTCCCCCCGCCGCTACCACTATCATACAAAAAACATGATCAACACAGAAATGGGATAATTCGACCGACAGCGCGGGTAGATTCTGCGCAGCGCTGATGATGAGCCGAGGGCTCCCTGACACGCAACGTGCTGACGAGACGCCGTCTCGCGAGTTTGTTTACCATCGCCACCCGCACAGTCCGAGATGCGCGCTCTGCCTTTGACGTGCGGCGACACTTACAGGTGACACGCTAAGCGCCTCTTCGCGGGGGGACGGGCGCGGGGCCACGCCGACACAAAGACAAAGACACCCCCTCGCCCGCACAGCCCTCATCACGCGCCTACGTACTCGCTCAGTCACTCACGCGCGCACACACTCACGCACACACTCACGCACACACTCACTCACGTACTCACTCACTCACTCACGCACACACTCAAGTACTCACTCACTCACGCACACACTCACGCACTCACGTACTCACTCACGCACACACTCACTCACGCACACACTCACTCACGCACACACTCACTCACGTACTCACTTACACACTCACGTATTCACTCACTCACGCACACACTCACGTACTCACTCACTCACGTACTCACTTACACACTCACTCACGTACTCACTCACGCACACACTCACTCACGTACTCACTCACTCACTCACGCACACACTCACGTACTCACTCACTCACGTACTCACTTACACACTCACCTACTCACTCACGCACACACTCACTCACGTACTCACTCACGTACTCACTTACACACTCCCTTCCGTACTCACTCACACACACACTCACGTCCTCACGGACGCACGCACACACTCACGTACTCACTCACGCGCGCATGCACGTACTCACTCAGTCGCTCACGTGCATACACACACACTCAGGCGATCACGTGCTCGCTCACGCACGCACTCACTCGCTCTCACACGCGCGCACGTGCTCACTCACGCGTGCGCCTAATTCATTTGCTCGGCACGGATTTGGGGGAATCGGTGAACGGGGATCTCAATCGGCGGAACCCGTTGGCCAGTCCTAACGAGATAACCCACCGATTGAGTAATTAGCTACCCCCGATAATGAGGCTCATTTATTGCTTCGCTTTGGATCTTGTGGAGGGGGGAGGAGGATGATGAGAGACTGAGCGCTTAGAATCCCTGGGGAGGGTTTAAGGAGAGCAAACAGGCATCGCCGAGGCCTCACGCTGACGCGCACAGCCGAGACGTCGGCACGAAGACGCGCAGCGCTGTCATTGTCGTGGAGCGGCGTGTGGTGGAGCGACGTGTGGTGGAGCGGCGTGTGGTGGAGCGGCGTGTGGTGGAGCGGCGTGTGGTGGAGCGGCGTGTGGTGGAGCGGGTTGTGGTGGCGAGGGTGTGGTGGAGCGGCGTGTGGTGGAGCGGCGTGTGGCTGGAGCGGCGTGTTCGTGTGTGGTAGAGCGGCGGTGTGGTGGAGCGGGTGTGGTGGAGCGGGGTGTGGTGGAGCGGGTGTTGTGGAGCGGCGTGTGGTGGAGCGGCGTGTGGTGGAGCGGGGTGTGGTGGAGCGGGTGTGGTGGAGCGGCGTGTGTGGAGCGGGTGTGGTTGGAGCGGGTGTGGTGGAGCGGCGTGTGGTGGAGCGGGGTGTGGTGGAGCGGGTGTGGTGGAGCGGCGTGTGGTGGAGCGGCGTGTGGTGGAGCGGGGTGTGGTGGAGCGGCGTGTGGTGGAGCGGCGTGTGGTGGAGCGGCGTGTGGTGGAGCGGGTGTGGTGGAGCGGCGTGTGGTGGAGCGGCGTGTGGTGGAGCGGGTGTGGTGGAGCGGGTGTGGTGGAGCGGCGTGTGGTGGAGCGGGGTGTGGTGGAGCGGGTGTGGTGGAGCGGCGTGTGGTGGAGCGGGTGTGGTGGAGTGGCGTGTGGGGGAGCGGGTGTGGTGGAGCGGCGTGGGTGGAGCGGGTGTGGTGGAGCGGCGTGTGGTGGAGCGGCGTGTGGTGGAGCGGCGTGTGGTGGAGCGGCGTGTGGTGGAGCGGCGTGTGGTGGAGCGAGGTGTGGTGGAGCGACGTGTGGTGGAGCGACGTGTGGTGGAGCGGCGTGTGGTGGAGCGGCGTGTGGTGGAGCGAGGTGTGGTGGAGCGAGGTGTGGTGGAGCGACGTGTGGTGGAGCGGCGTGTGGTGGAGCGGCGTGTGGGTGGAGCGGCGTGTGGTGGAGCGGCGTGTGGTGGAGCGAGGTGTGGTGGAGCGACGTGTGGTGGAGCGGCGTGTGGTGGAGCGGCGTGTGGTGGAGCGGCGTGTGGTGGAGCGGCGTGTGGTGGAGCGGCGTGTGGTGGAGCGAGGTGTGGTGGAGCGACGTGTGGTGGAGCGACGTGTGGTGGAGCGGCGTGTGGTGGAGCGGCGTGTGGTGGAGCGGCGTGTGGTGGAGCGGCGTGTGGTGGAGCGGCGTGTGGTGGAGCGGCGTGTGGTGGAGCGGCGTGTGGTGGAGCGGCGTGTGGTGGAGCGGCGTGTGGTGGAGCGGCGTGTGGGGGAGCGGCGTGTGGTGGAGCGGCGTGTGGTGGAGCGGCGTGTGGTGGAGCGGCGTGTGGTGGAGCGGCGTGTGGTGGAGCGGCGTGTGGTGGAGCGGCGTGTGGTGGAGCGGCGTGTGGTGGAGCGGCGTGTGGTGGAGCGGCGTGGTGCAGGATTACTTTCTCTCTCTTTCTCTCTCTCCACACGATGTGCACACAGACGCCCACACAGTTTCTTCCCTGAATATTCGCCCCGTTGGGAGGCTGAATATTTGTGTCCACTCGAGAACAGTCATTCGTTCCCCGAGGGGAACGGATCTTCTTTCACACCCAAGATTAGCATTTGGCAGCCCTTAATGCAGCCAGGAGCTGTACAGGGCCGACCCCCAGAAAACACTTCTCTGTCTGCCGCTCTCAATCCCCTCCCCAGCTACCGCTGCTCGGGGTGGCGGCACGGTGCCGTGGTTGGGGATTTGGGCGGTCGTGGAAACGATTCCGCGGGCGTCCTGGATTGGGGGCACGCTGGCACTGAGACGAGGGGACGGTGGGCGCGCGCGTTTGTCCAGAGCTCCGAGAAGTCAGCTGCTGATTGTAAGCGACTCGACTTGTTGTTGTTGTTGTTTATTGACTATGAGCATCGTGGTTACGACTGTATTGCCAAACAACGGAGCGGAATAGCCGAAAGAGGTTGCGTAATGCCCCCTCTCGAGACCCCCAAACATAGCATTTGATTGATACCTGTGCCAGAGTAAACAAATTGAACGTTTCATATTTCATGAACGTTGAGCCCGATGTGAAAAGCTTGAAAGTTTATGACCGCCCCCACTCCTTCCACCTCTCCCCCCACCGCACCCCAACCCGTCGCAACTTGGGGAGTTTGTAAACCCGCTTCTGACAGGAGCCAATATGCCGGGGACCGGTGTTTGTTCGTTGGGGGTGGAAACCAAAAAGAAGGATGAACAAATACCGCGGGACGGCGGGCAGACTCGACATCACGGCGCGACAGCGCTCGCATTGACACTACACGCGCACAGCCAGGCGGGGAGAGCTGGGGGGGGGCGGGGGGGGGGGGAGATAAATAAATAAACCCGCTCTCCCTCTCCGCACTCCACTCGCTGCACCCCCCCCAACCCACCCCTCGAACCTCATAAGTGGAAATATGCGGTGATGCAATTTAATTTTCTGATCACGGCTCGGCAGAGCAAATAAAGTGTGACATTTAAACGCGGCACTGCAGTGCAGAGACAGAGAGAGAGAGAGGGAGAGAGAGGGAGAGATACTTTTGGCGAGACGACGTGGTTACTCGGACTGATGCAATCTATCTCGCTCGTCTCTCCTCCCTCCCTCTCTCTCCTCCCTCCCTCCCTCTCTCCTCCACCTTTCTCTCGCCTCTGGATTCTTGAGGACAATTCGAGGCGGGAGAGTGCCGCAGGAGTGTCTGCTCTCATCGGTCGGGGTGACCGTCGGGGTGACTGTCGTGTGGGCCGGGTCGATTCACGGACCTCTCCTCTCGTGACCTCTCCTTGGCCGGGCGTTCTCTCGCGCGATTCCCACACCGCGGCACTCCTCCACGCGAGGGCTCCGCTCGCGATGAGCGGAGCCCTCGCGTCGCGGACACCACGGACGGGGAGCCCCTGCGTTGGGCGCTTGTGGCAACTCGATTCGGAAAAGCCGCGCACGGGGAAAAACTAAAACAAGCGTCCGTGACTTTCAGTCGGCGTCTCGCCAAGGCCATCGGCATCGCTTGTGCATGCGGCAGAGCAGCCTTGCCCGGGTTTGTGATGTAGGTGTTACTGGGGTCACGTGAGGTCTAGCCAGCCTCCGGCGCCGATCGGATGAGCAACCGTCGTCACCGGAGCGAGCCAGGGTCAGGCACGGTGGAGATGTTAACTACCTCGCCTGGTGTACAGGAGGTCGCGGGTGCGATCCCGACCCTGCCGCCTGCTGCTGTATATTTGGAATTTGCAGTGTCTCTCCCTTTCTCTCCGTGGTCGCGTGGATTTTCTCCCCAGGTCCTCCGGTTTGCCCCCTCCCCCCACGTTTAGAATCAACATCACGCGTTGAGAGTATTTGGCTGATAAACATTTCCACGTGATGATGACAAGCCACTTCGTTGAGCTGTCATTTGTGGCCAGGTCGCTTCTGAAAGAGAGCTACGTAGCTCAGTGGACCTTATCTGGTCAAATTATAAACATTTTTACTTTATTCCGTGCACTCACAAAGGCAACGACCCTCCTCTCCCCCCGCAGTGGGGAGAGGGGGGGGGGGCTCGTCGGCTTAGTGCGCTAACCATTGCGCCACCGCTCCCACTCCACGTACGTGTTTTTTTAAATCCAATTTAAATTCCTAGCGTGCGAAGCCTCCACTCGGAATTCTCGCAGAGAGGCCTGCGACCATTCGCTCGCGTCAGAGAACGGCCCACGGAGGAGGAGGAGGACCAGGCGGGGGGAGCGGGTGACCTTCGTGCTGGCACAGCAGCGAGGGAGTTCACGAGGGGAGTTCACGAGGGGAGGCGGAGTGGGCGGCGCTGAGGCTGTGACCGGACACCGCGGCGAGCCGCGTCTCGCCGCTGGTGCCCCCCCCTCATCCCACCCTCCCCCCGTCCTCTCTGATCCGCTCGCTCGCCCGCTTTTTTCACCGTGTTGCAAAACGGATCTTGGCCTTTGCTGCAGCTGCCTGCTCTGCACGGCCACCAACCCCAAACACCCCACAGGCGAAACGTGTCCACGATAGATCGTGTGTTTGGCATCTTTGAATCGTTCCAATCAGACTCGTCTCATCCCTCGAGAGCTCTCTTAGCTAAAACAAATATCCCAAGTGAAGTTGTGTTCCTCACTGTCATTTATCCCAATTAGTCTCCCTTCAGAAAGCCTTCCACTCACCCTGACTGGCAGCGTGTCCACTCCAGGCGGTCCTGCCTTCTCAGAATTCTTCCAATTAGACGACTCTCCTCCGCAGCCTACACGAGGACTTTCTCAATGCTCTGCCGCCTTTGTCTCCCCAGTGGCAATGTTTATACACCGCACCAGCTACTCATTGGAGGCTGAGTCAACCTAAGGGAAGGCCCAGGACCGGTTCAGATAATCGTCATTGGTGTTGGCCGTGAGCGGGAATCGAACTTGGGTCGCTAGGTTTGTAGCGCAGCGCGCTAACCACTACACTACCGCTCCCCAGGACCACACACGACCACACACACACGGCCACAAACACAACTACGCACGTTCACAAACTTTCCGTTCTTCTACAGGGTGACCCAAAAAAAACGGGCCCCGTGCACACGGGGCCTATTAGAGTTGGGGCCCGTTTTTTTTGGGTCACCCGTAACACTCTCTCAATCTCTGCGTCCATGTCAACCACTGAGATCCACACTGCTAAGGCATGGCTTCGTGTCCCCCCACCCCTCAACATTAATTCGGAGAAAAGTTCACGGCTGATTCCAGCCACTTGGGGGGCGGGGGCGGGGCGGGTGGACAACAGCCAAGAAGAGGCTCCTTGCCGGCATCGCGGAAAGTTCCCGGCGAAGTTTCCGCATGCCCTCGGCACAATCTCACCCTATCAATCTCACCCTGTCACAATCTCGCTCTGTCACAATCTCACCCTGTCACAATCTCACCCTGTCACAATCTCGCCCTGTCACAATCTCACTCTGTCACAATCTCACCCTATCAATCTCACCCTGTCACAATCTCACCCTGTCACAATCTCACCCTGTCACAATCTCACCCTGTCACAATCTCACCCTGTCACAATCTCACCCTGTCACAATCTCACCCTGTCACAATCTCGCCCTGTCACAATCTCACCCTGTCACAATCTCACCCTATCAATCTCACCCTGTCACAATCTCGCCCTGTCACAATCTCACCCTGTCACAATCTCACCCTGTCACAATCTCACCCTGTCACAATCTCACCCTGTCACAATCTCACCCTGTCACAATCTCACCCTGTCACAATCTCACCATGTCACAATCTCACCCTGTCACAATCTCACCCTGTCACAATCTCACCCTGTCACAATCTCGCCGTGATCACAATCTCGCCCTGGTCACAATCTCGCCGTAATCACAATCTCGCTGTGTTCACAATCTCGCAGTGGTGACAATCTGTCCGCCGAGTCTCCGCACTGGGGGAGGCTAGTCTCACACAGGTGGTGTGACGCGGTCAAACTTAATGGCAAGTGGGAGCCACCATACCTCCCTTAGCAAATCTGACCGGAGGAGGAGGAGGGAGAAGGGAAGTGAAGAGGGGGGGGGGGGGGCGGCAGACCACAATTTACCAAATCTGCTTAGTGGCGAGCCAAATTGCTACTCTGCACTAACGGCGGGCTCCAGATGATAATGAAATCCGCGACGGTGACCTGCGGATGCGATGAGCAATTATCCTAATCACAATTACTGTCATTGGGTAACGGCCACACACGGGGAGAGAAATTCTGGTCGGAGAAATGCAATCACTCAAGAAATAATATTTTTATTGTTATTGTTATTCACGAGGCTCGGGCTTGCTCATCGCGCGCCATTCAACGGGCACGGTTTAATTGTGCTAATGGCTGCTTGTGGTGTAATTAATGTGTTTGTTTCCAAATTATATATTTTTTGGGGGGGGAGGGGGGGGGGAATAAAACCACGGACGGTTATCATTATTGCAAACATGCAGGTGCGGTGGGGGGGGGGAGGTGGGGAGGGGAGTGAGCGACACAAACCGCGCCACGCTCGCACATGCAGCCAATTCGAGTGCAGAAAAGTTCGGCATCGGCAAGACGACGTGCAAGCTCACTCCTGTGCACGGAGGCTCCTACCCCGGCCTATTGAGTTCTCATGCTGGTCACACGACAGCAGTCCCACTCGCATCGTGCAGAATGATCGCCTCGAAAGTGATGGCAATCTGCCGCTCCATCGAACGAAGTCGCATCGGGGCCATCGGTGCTCAGCTCAGGTCCATAGCTCAGAGCCAGTGCTCGAAATTCCACAACACTGTGGCGGGGGTGGGGGGCTTGTCCACAGGACAACCACCGTTTGCCACTCACTTACAAAGTGGTACTCGTTTTATCGACCGCCAGAATGATGATGGGCTGCACTAGGATTTCAACTGGCGACATTCTGATTGGGAGCCTCTTGCAGAGCAGAGCTGCAAGTGCGATTATCCACTCCTCTTAACGATTGCACCACACATACACATGCTGAACCTGTAACAGCGATTTTCTACTCACACAGGTAACTAGAGGCAATCATAATCACCATCATCATCACCCCCCTGGTTTATGCACCGCTGGATGAAGGCCTCCTCCAAATGGTCCCCATCGTTCACGGCTCTCTGCGATGTAACCTTCCACTCGACACCTAAGAGCGTATTTGATCCACCCCCATCTCCGTGTCAATAACGCATCGACTAATCTCAATTCTTAAGAGTTCACACAAACGAAAAAGAACATGTAACATTACAGCCCTTCGTCAATACGTTCGCTGCTGGGTGAAGGGCGTCTCACGCCGTGTCAGTCATGGGGTTGTTTCCCCCCCGACTTCACCACGCTGGCGACTGCTGAGTCCAACAGACGATCCTACTGCAAGGTGGAATGTGGACTGGCCCTCGTGGTGAAGCTGTTCAGTGCGCAGGCGGTGCAACTGCGATGGGGCCCAGAGAGTCAGCGGTGGTGGGGGGGGATGAAACCCGTGACGAATATCTGTACCGGTCTATGGCCTCCCCCTGTATGTCGACTCAGTCTTAAATAAGTACCCAGGTGTGCGTGTGTGCATTAAACATCGGCGCGGTGCTGGCCACTCACGTGGCCGTGCGCCACAGTGCCCTACACAGGGGGGTGGGGGGCTCGCCAGCAGCGCTTGACCCGCCAGCCCCCCTGTGCGGTCTGCACGGCGGGGCCTTGGCGTTTGTCGGCGCGTTCCGTGCACGCGCCTCGCCCACGGCCAAGCGCGAGGCCAACGAAGCCGCAGAAATCCGCGCAGACGGTCAAAGGGGGCCTCGCGCGTGGGGGAGGAATTGGAGGGGGGCATGAACCCTCTCCCCCCCTCCCGTGCGTTTGGCTCGCAGCCGTTCGCGATGACACCAAATCATCGTTTCCCGTCAGAAGCCTCCGGGAGAGAGGGGACCTAAAATCGGCACTGAGCTGTATTTGTATCAATATATACGTGCGTGTGTGTGTGTGACAGCAGTCATCACAGGACGAGTATTGACATTCGAAGCCTGGAAGCTTCCGCGTCAGGTTAAATTTCTTGCCACCTCTCGCCGGCTCCTCCCGAGGACCCAGTGTCACCGCAGGTCACCCCGAGTAACGAGATTGTCGGTAAACATCGGCGGAGGCCCTCGGTTACTGACGACGGACTGACGGACGGACGAACACACGGACGGATGGACAGACACATGGACTGACGGACGGATGGACCCGCTCCTCCCATCGCAGAACGGCACACAGGAGCTGCGCCCACCGCGGTCACATGGCCCAATGGTCATGGTGAGGTCAAAGGCCTCCTGAGACCCATTCCGTGTAGCGTTTTTTAGTTTTTTTATTATTTTGTAAATCACAACTCTCCCCCCACCCCCTCCCCTCAAATGTTATTCCAATTGTGCCATCGGCGCCAAATCATGAGTGTCCACTCGGAGCTCTGATAAAGCGCCGCATTAGCCCATCAGTGAGAGCATGTGCGAACAGGAACACATTTTTCACGGAATGAGGTCTCAGATGCCGGCAAGTGACCTCTTTAATCCACGTGTTAGAAGCATGCCGGTGCCCTGCTACCAGGCGCGTTCTCATTGCATTACCAGGAGAGGTAATTATTATTGAAATTCCCCAAAAAGCTGGAATGTCAACAAATCGATTGAAAAACCCATATTTTATTTAATTCATTGTTTCGTGTGTGTGCAGCGGTAAAAGCGCTGCGCTATGAACCTGGCAACCCGAGCCCACGGCCAACACCAGTGACCATTATCTGAATCGGTGCTGGGCCTTCTCTAGGTCGACTCAGCCTCAAATAGGTACCTGGTGCGGTGTGTAAATATCGCTACTCGAGAGACAATGGCTGGCCACCCACCCCCTCACGTGCCGTGCCAGCCTTCATAGATGCTTGCTAACAGCACTTGCCCCAACACTCTGTTAAAGGCTATATGGGGGGTCTTTGTATTTGTCTTTGTCAGTCCTTGGTGTCCTGGCTGAGTCCATCAACTGGCTGCACTCGAGGTCGACATTCAACCTCTGTTTTTGGCCGGCTTAAAACACAGATTTGAACAACAGATCTCAGCGGCTTCGGGGTCAGCGACTCTTGACCTCTGAGCTGCCTGGTCACTTCACTACGGCAATGAAATGCCAAACGATAGACAGCAAAACAAACCCCTGTAGTGCTGGCCTTTTTTAACGGCAGCAATAGCAGGACTTACACGAACCCGCTCTCCTCAAGTCATCTCGGTGGTGAGCAGGACATTGGCATTTAAACGTATTGGGTGGTACACTGGTGGTGCACGGTATATATATAAAGCGATTTTTATTATTATTATTTATTTTCCCAGAAAAACTTTCGGGGTGGTGGTGGTGCGAGTCGAAATCGGTTCTCGTGATGTCGAAGCAGTCGCAAGACGAATGTTTATACGAGCGGTTGAACACGAAGCTTCCAAAGGGAGATTTGTAATCGTGTCCTAAACTTGGTCGTACGGTTAGTTGCTAGATTAATTTCACAAAGATTACGACTCGTGGTGGTGGTTCAGCTTCTGATGGGAGAGAGTGTGTCTGTCTGCAGCTCACTCAAGGGGCATCAGCGACATCGGCTCAGACCTTTTTTTATGAGGACCGGTGTGCTGGTGCCGCCAAAACGTCCATTCAGCTCCTGAACCACGACATCGCCTGAACCACGACAAGGCCTGAACCACGACACCGCCTGAACCACGACACCGCCTGAACCACGACACCGCCTGAACCATGACACCGCCTGAACCACGACACCGCCTGAACCACGACACCGCCTGAACCACGACACCGCCTGAACCACGACATCGCCTGAACCACGACACGGCCTGGACCACGACACCGCCTGAACCACGATATCGCCTGAACCACGACACGGCCTGAACCACGACACCGCCTGAACCACGACATCGCCTGAACCACGACACGGCCTGAACCACGACACCGCCTGAACCACGACACCGCTTGAACCACGACACCGCCTGAACCACGACACCGCCTGAACCACGACACCGCCTGAACCACGACACCGCCTGAACCACGACACCGCCTGAACCACGACACCGCCTGAACCACGACACAGCCTGAACCACGACACCGCCTGAACCACGACACAGCCTGAACCACGACACCGCCTGAACCACGACACAGCCTGAACCACGACACCACCTGAACCACGGCACGGCCTGAACCACGACACCGCCTGAACCACGACATCGCCTGAACCACGACACCGCCTGAACCACGACACCGCCTGAACCACGACACAGCCTGAACCACGACACGGCCTGGACCACGACACCGCCTGAACCACGACACAGCCTGGACCACGACACAGCCTGGACCACGACACCGCCTGGACCACGACACAGCCTGGACCACGACACCGCCTGGACCACGACACAGCCTGGACCACGACACAGCCTGGACCACGACACAGCCTGGACCACGACACCGCCTGGACCACGACACAGCCCTGGACCACGACACAGCCTGAACCACGACATCGCCTGAACCACGACACAGCCTGACCACGACACCGCCTGGACCACGACACCGCTTGAACCCACGACACGCCTGACCACGACACAGCCTGGACCACGACACCGCTCTGGACCACGACACAGCCTGGACCACGACACCGCCTGGACCACGGACACAGCCTGGACCACGACACAGCCTTGAACCACGACACCGCCTTGACCACGACACCGCCTGAACCACGCACCGCCCTGAACCACGACCCGCCTGAACCACGACACACGCCCTGAACCACGACACCGCCTGAACCACGACACCGCCTGAACCACGACACAGCCTGAACCACGACACCGCCTGAACCACGACACAGCCTGAACCACGACACCACCTGAACCACGGCACGGCCTGAACCACGACACCGCCTGAACCACGACATCGCCTGAACCACGACACCGCCTGAACCACGACACCGCCTGAACCACGACACAGCCTGAACCACGACACGGCCTGGACCACGACACCGCCTGAACCACGACACAGCCTGGACCACGACACAGCCTGGACCACGACACCGCCTGGACCACGACACAGCCTGGACCACGACACCGCCTGGACCACGACACAGCCTGGACCACGACACAGCCTGGACCACGACACAGCCTGGACCACGACACCGCCTGGACCACGACACAGCCTGGACCACGACACAGCCTGAACCACGACATCGCCTGAACCACGACACAGCCTGGACCACGACACCGCCTGGACCACGACACCGCTTGAACCACGACACAGCCTGAACCACGACACCGCCTGGACCACGACACCGCCTGAACCACGACACCGCCTGAACCACGACACCGCCTGAACCACGACACCGCCTGAACCACGACATCGCCTGAACCACGACACGGCCTGGACCACGACACCGCCTGAACCACGACACAGCCTGGACCACGACACAGCCTGGACCACGACACCGCCTGGACCACGACACAGCCTGGACCACGACACCGCCTGGACCACGACACAGCCTGGACCACGACACAGCCTGGACCACGACACAGCCTGGACCACGACACAGCCTGAACCACGACATCGCCTGAACCACGACACAGCCTGGACCACGACACAGCCTGGACCACGACACCGCCTGGACCACGACACCGCTTGAACCACGACACAGCCTGAACCACGACACCGCCTGGACCACGACACCGCCTGAACCACGACACCGCCTGAACCACGACACCGCCTGAACCACGACACCGCCTGAACCACGACATCGCCTGAACCACGACACGGCCTGAACCACGACACCGCCTGAACCACGACATCGCCTGAACCACGACACCGCCTGAACCACGACACCGCCTGAACCACGACACCGCCTGAACCACGACACCGCCTGAACCACGACACCGCTTGAACCACGACACCGCCATTGTGCAGCGACAACAATAGCAGCGATCTTGCCACGTGACTATTCCGCACATGGCGTCCAGGTTTGTGAATAATTATCTGAGTAACAGTAACATAACTTCTTTTGAGCCCCGAGTTAATTATTCGGATTCCTGTGCATGTTTGTTTAATTCCCCACTGGGGATACCTCCTGACCGAGTGTCAAGGCTCTATTTCAAAGAAAGTCCTGGCAAGTTTGTTCGCGTTTGAAGCGATGTCACTGCTGCTGCTGCTACTGGTTGTAATCCAAATTGAGCCTTTTTGAACATGTGGCTGCTGTCCATGTACACGGCACGATTACGCCACTTCGTGTGCGATGTCGTTTGTGGCCAGGCCGCTTTCGAAAGACAAGCGACCTGGGGCTTACCTGGAAGAAAAAAAGTCGTTAGTTTAGAGTACAGTAGAACCCTCTTAACGACGGTAATTAGTTCCACGCAACCGGTCGTTAAGTGATTTGGTCATTAAGCAAGTTTAGGGAATACATGTTAAAGGCTTACATTGTTTCCGATAACAATGGATATTAATACATAAGGATACTAAAAACTTTACGAACACATACTATTGCAAGAAATACGGTTAATCAATGCGTTAATTAATATTTGCTGTACCTACAACAGACCGGCTTTTAAGGGAGAATGGTCGGTAAGTGAACACGTTGGGCTCTATGGAGGCACTACACTACTATACATTACACTACTATACACTACATACACTACTATACACTACACTACTACACACTACACTACTATACTCTACACTTAAACTACAGTATTATACACTATACTACTATACACTACTATACACTACATACACTACTATACACTACACTACTACACACTACTATACTCTACACTTAAACTACAGTATTATACACTAAACTACTATACACTGCACATTGGGCTCTATGGAGGCCGTTGTTAAGCAATAAGTCATTAGCAGGGGTGGTCGTTAAGAGAGGGTTCTACTCTAAACTGCTATACACTACATTATACACTACACTACTATACACTACACTATTATACACTACATGATACACTACACTTCTATACACTACACTACTATACACTACATGATACACTACACTACTATACACTACATTATACACTACACTAATATACACTACACTACTATACACTACTATACACAAAAATATACACTGCACTACATGATACACTACACTACTATACACTACATGATACACTACACTATTATACACTACACTACTATACACTACATGATACACTACACTACTATACACTACATTATACACTACACTAATATACACTACATGATACACTACACTACATGATACACTATACTACTGTACACTACATAATACACTACACTACTATACACTACATGATACACTACACTACTATACACTACATCGGGCTCATCACATCAGCCGCGGGTCAATGCGAGGGCTCGTGAACTCAGCGCGCCGTGATTACCGCTCGCCCGCATCGCCCGACACCACGCCACGCTGAGGCAGCGAAGAAGCCCCTTGGTGATCACACCGCTGGTCGCCTTCCTTGAGAGCGTCTGGAATGCGGAGTTCCTTCCCTGTCACCCACCTCGGTGAGTCAACTCCCAGTCGTCACCAGTGTCCACTCACCACTCACCAGTGTCCACTCACCACTCACCAGAGCCCACTCACCACTCACCAGAGCCCACTCACCACTCACCAGTGTCCACTCACCACTCACCAGAGCCTACTCACCACTCAACAGAGCCCACTCACCACTCACCACTCACCAGTGTCCACTCACCACTCACCAGTGTCCACTCACCACTCACCAGTGTCCACTCACCACTCACCAGTGTCCACTCACCACTCACCAGAGCCCACTCACCACTCACCAGCGTCCACTCACCACTCACCAGTGTCCACGCACCACTCACCAGTGCCCACTCACCACTCACCAGTGTCCACTCACCACTCACCAGAGCCCACTCACCACTCACCAGTGTCCACTCATCACTCACCACTCACCATTCACCACTCACACTCACCACTCACCAGTATCAAGTCACCAGTGTCCAGTCATAGCGTTAATGGACGAGATCAGATGCATCGCATGAACCAGGGTCAACACGGGTGCTTGTAAACTCGGGGTTAAGCGACAGACTGCTAATGAAGGAGGTAAATCACCGCCTTCCCGTATTTGTCGCTATCTAAATCGTAAACATGAACATATTTTGCTGCTACGCATTTCATTGACCAAGCGACCCTTCTAGGAATGGATTGCGTTCAGCAGTGATTGGGATGACATCGTCCCCGATGGGGATGACATCGTCCCCCGATGGGGGTGACATCGTCCCCCGATGGGGATGACATCGTCCTCCGATGGGGGTGACATCGTCCCCCGACAGGGATGACATCGTCCCCCGATGGGGATGACATCGTCCCCCGATGGGGGTGACATCGTCCCCCGATGGGGGTGACATCGTCCCCCGATGGGGGTGACATCGTCCCCCGATGGGGGTGACATCGTCCCCCGATGGGGGTGACATCGTCCCCCGATGGGGGTGACATCGTCCCCCGATGGGGATGACATCGTCCCCCGATGGGGGTGACATCGTCCCCCGATGGGGGTGACATCGTCCCCCGATGGGGGTGACATCGTCCCCCGATGGGGATGACATCGTCCCCCGATGGGGGTGACATCAGCCAGGAGGTTGCCACGGATCGGCGCGTCGTGGCACCGGCGGCGAGGGGTCGGGGATGGGGCACCATGGCCAAATGGAGACGAGACTGAGGACGGATTGCAAGTCAAAGGAGGGCAGCGCACCCAAGAGGACGACCCCCACAGAGACAGAGCGAGGCGGTTGGCCTTCACGTGCAAAGAGGTGAGATTGCGATGGCTTGGTGGGAGGTCTTCGACCAGCAGCGCCATGGTCCCCCAACTCCGGTGGGGTCGTGGTGGCACCGATGCCAGCTGCCAGCTGACGGAATTGGCTAAGTGGTCAGGTGACGTGCATCGTCACGTGTCTCCCATCACCGAGCATCTCCCTCAAAGCATCTCCCGCCTCCAAATATCTCCCGCCATGTAGCTATAGGCCGTGAGACAAATCTTATCATCATGGCAGCACAAACTTTCCCCTTGCCCTCCCTAATCGACAAATAACTCACAAAACACATACACACACCCACACCAGGCACTCACTCACACAGACTTTCACTCGCATCGACACCCGCTCAAACAGACTCACTCAAATAGGCACTCACGAGACAAACATCCACCATAAAGCCTGTAACAGACTGTTGGGGCAAGTGCTGTTAGTGAGGACCTATCAAGGCCGGCACAGCACACGCGCGGCTGCCATTGTATCCCTAGTGGCGATGTTTGCACATCCCACCAGGTACTCATTTGAGGCTGAGTCGACCGAGGGGAGGCCCAGGACCGGTTCAGATAATCGTCACTGGTGTTGGCCGTGAGAAGGAATCGAAGCCGGGTCTCCAGATCCGTAGCACAGTGCGCTAACTGCTGCACCACCGCTTCCCACACAGGCACTCACACACACTCACTCATACAGACTCACTCACACACACTCACACATTCTCACTCGTATAGACTCACACACACACCACTCATACTAACTCACTCACACACACACCCACTCACACAGACTCACTCATACAGACTCACTCATACAGACTCACACACACTCACTCACACAGACTCAAGCACTCACACACTCACACACATACACTCACACACTCACACACCCACTCACTCACACAAGCACTCACACAGACTCACTCACACACTCACACACCCACTCACTCACTTACACAGACTCACTCACTCACTCACCCACTCACACACCCACTCACACAGACTCACTCACACACACAAACTCACTCACACAGACCCACTCACTCACCCACTCACTCACACACTCACTCACACACCCACTCACACAGACTCACTCACACACCCACACACTCACACAGACTCACTCACTCACTCACCCACTCACTCACACACACACTCACACAGACTCACTCACACACACACTCACACAGACTCACTCACACACACTCACACAGACTCACTCACTCACCCACTCACACAGACTCACTCACACAGACTCACTCACCCACTCACTCACACACTCACTCACCCACCCACTCACACACACTCACACAGACTCACTCACTCACACACCCACTCACTCAGACACCCACTCACTCACCCACTCACTCACTCACCCACTCACTCACCCACTCACTCACTCACTAACTCACTCACCCACTCACTCACACAGACTCACTCACACACTCACTCACACACCCACTCACACAGACTCACTCACACACCCACTCACACACTCACTCACACACCCACTCACACACTCACTCACACACCCACTCACACAGACTCACTCACACACACACCCACTCACTCACACACACACTCACACAGACTCACTCACACACACACTCACACAGACTCACTCACACACACTCACACAGACTCACTCACTCACCCACTCACACAGACACACTCACACAGACTCACTCACCCACTCACTCACACACTCACTCACCCACCCACTCACACACACTCACACAGACTCACTCACTCACACACCCACTCACTCACACACCCACTCACTCACCCACTCACTCACTCACTCACCCACTCACTCACCCACTCACTCACTCACTCACTAACTCACTCACCCACTCACTCACACAGACTCACTCACACACTCACTCACACACCCACTCACACAGACTCACTCACACACCCACTCACACACTCACTCACACACCCACTCACACACTCACTCACACACCCACTCACACAGACTCACTCACACACCCACTCACACACTCACTCACACACCCACTCACACAGACTCACTCACACACCCACTCACACACTCACTCACACACCCACTCACACACTCACTCACACACCCACTCACACAGACTCACTCACACACCCACTCACACACTCACTCACACACCCACTCACACAGACTCACTCACACACAGGCACTCACCCATGGAGGTTTCGCGCTGCCCCGCGTGAGATGCTCAAGCACGTGGTCCCGAGAGCGCAAACTCAGGGGAAGCAGATTCACGCCGCGGTGCGACAGAGTGAGTCCGTGACGTCTGGAGGGATCATGCGCGCATGAGCCGAATGCGGCCAATGGGTGCGATGGCACGCGGTGAACGGGCAACGGAGCGTGGGGTCGAGCACGAAGTCTACGTCGCTCTTCCTGTTCCCCAACTCCTTCAGACGGCTGAGGATGTGCTCGGGAGGCGAATCGTATTTGGACATTACACAGACGACTTGCGCCATGATTACGATGTATCGCTCAATGTGTCACGGGCTCGAGCAACGCTACCTCGCCTGGTACGCAGGAGGTCGTGGGTTCGATCCCGACCCTGACGCCTGCTGCTGTATATTTGGAGTTTGCGTGTCTCTCTCATCATCATCATCATCATCACGGTGGCTAGGAGATATTAGCTACCTCGCCTGATACGCAGGAGGTCGTGGGTTCGATCCCGACTCTGACGCCTTCTGCTGTACGTTTGGAGTTTGCGTGTCTCTCTCTCATCATCATCATCACGGTGGCTAGGAGATGTTAACTACTTCGCCTGGTATACAGGAGGTCGTGGGTTCGATCCCGGCCATGACGCCTTAATCCAAACGCGTTTAGAAATATTTGACTGCTAAGCATTTCTCTACATGATAAGCCACTTCGTTGAGCTATCATTTGTGGCGAGGTCGCTTCTGGAAAAAGAACTACAGAGCCCAGCGGGCCTTACCTGGTGAGAGAACAAAATAGTTGAGTCTGCAATGAGCAACGGCCCCCGTGGAGAGGATGTGAAAATATGAGCGCCCCACCCCCTATCCCTCCATCTCTGCCCTGTACACGACTCGAACCCAGGTATCGTAGGTGTAGAGGGTCGGAGGAGCTCTCGATCCCCGCGACTACGTGGAGGGTTGGGGCTCTCTGTGCGTGTCTGTTACAATCGCAGTATCCCGTAGCGCCCCCCCCCCCCCGCCTCCACCACCTCGAGGGGGCCTCCTCACCCCGTGCACCCCCAATTCGCGGCCCCGCGCGCCGCACGGTCGCAGACCAAACATCGCGAGTTCAAATGTCGGCAGGTGCCATCTCGCCCCCAATGTTGGGCAAACAGCGACCTGAATTAACCCCGCTTCCAAAGCGCAGCACGGAGCCCGAAGTGGGGATGGGGGCACGTGGGGGTCTCGGGGGATGGGGGGTGGCGGGGGGGTTTGGTCTGTGGCTGTCTGGGTGGGTGGTGGTCGCGGTGTGGAGGGGGGCTGTGGCGAGGCGGGAAGGAGGACATTGCCACTGCCATCGATTTCCTCGCCAGCACCGATTGGCCCGCGCGGGAGAGCGCAGAGCGGGGTGAATGTTCGGGCTCAGGCTCGTGCCGGATTACAACGGGGCCTCTCACTCCCTCCATCTCCCTCCCCTCCAACTCCCTCCCCTCCCTCCAACTCCATCCCTCCCCTCCCTCCATCTCCCTCCATCTCCCTCCCTCCATCTCCCTCCATCTCCCTCCATCTCCCTCCCTCCATCTCCCTCTCCTCCCTCCAACTCCCTCCAACTCCCTCGCTCCATCTCCCTCGCTCCATCTCCCTCCATCTCCATCTCCCTCCCTCCATCTCCCTCCATCTCCCTCCCCTACCTCTGCCAAATGGGCGGCGGCGGAGGCTCTGCTCCAAGTTCAGCGCCTCGCTCATCCGCGCTCCGCTCCCTGTGCTCCATCTCCCTTCTCTCGCCAGCTGTTGGCTTCCCACAAATCTTCCTCTCCGCCAGCTTCCGGGCCGCGTCCCCTCTGTCTCTGCGCCCCCCCCCCCCCCCCACTTAGCAGGGGGGGGGGGTTCACGCCGTCTCAACCCTCCATGTCTCTGTTCCACATTCGGCACCTCTCCCCCATCCCCCAAGTCACCTTCTTTGTCATCAACTTCCCCGTCCTACGAGAAGCTGGCGAGCTTCGCCAAGCCCCGTGCCCCTAAATTCCGGGATTGTGAGGCTCCACTCTGCTCGCTCTCTCTCTCTCGCTTCCCCAATCACCTCGCCGTTGTTTCTGCGTTGACCTCTCCTGGCGCTCTCTCCGACTCGGATTCTCTGACTGCGGAAATCAATCATCGTCGCTCTCTCTTTCTCCCCCCCCCTATCTCCTTCCCTTGTGCCCGTCATTGCCCTTCCTTCACCTCACGACATATCCATCTCACACGCGGCCTGGGCCCTCTGCCAAACACGAGCACTGCCTGCATCCTGCCAACCAGACGACTCAGCAGCCGACTCACCAACTTACTCACCACCCTACTCACCATCAGCCGACTCACCAACCTACTCACTACCCTACCCATCAGCCGACTCACCAACCTACTCACCATCCTACTCACCATCAAACTCATCAATCTACTCACTACACTCCTCGCCAAGCTACTCACCAACTTACTCACCAAACTCTCCACCAACCCACCCACCTACCCACCTACCCATTAGCACACCTGCCTACGTATCCACCTACCGGCTTGCCCCGCGTCCCGTTCTTGCTGTGTGGGCGCTGGTGAGCTGATGAGGAGCTGGCGATGAGATGCGTCAGCACGGATCCTTTCCCGACGCGCGCGTGCGCTCGCCTGCAGCTCTCGCCACGTGGAGCCACCTCCCGCAGGTTACGAACTCTGTCGCGGCAAATTGTTTCGCCTCCGGTATCCGCGATCACTCGCGCGACACTCGCCTCCGTGCACGACACGCTCATCGACTGATCGTCGACGGGCACGGCCCATCCACCGCCGGACGGAGAACCTCTCCACGTGCCATTTCCATCCCACCGTCTCGCGTGGCCTGAGCTAATCTCGCTGCCTGTGCCTCTCTCAGCTCTCGTACGACGCACCCCCCACCCATTCCCCCTTCGCGAGCCAGACCGCGTTCTGCCCTAGTCCGCTTTATTTTCCTCGACGGTCAATAACACGTCCTGTGCGTCGTGTTGACTTTCTCTGATCCACGTGCTCCTCTCTCTCTGTCTCTCATTGGAATTCCGAGCTCGTGCCCCTCCGCGCTCCGCTGCGCCCCATGAAGCGTTGTTCCATCTCCTTCGTCAATGGGGAGTTTGACGCGGACGCTCCCGCAGGTTGTGCGCTCGCCACCTGTTGTTGCAGAGGTCCGCGGTTTAGATTTCAGCGGCCGCCCTGGTTAATACTGCGGTGTGTGTGTGTAGCGGTTAGCGCGCTGCGCTACGAACCCGGCTTCCCGAGTTCGATTCCCGCTCATGGCCAACACCAGTGACGATTATCCGAACCGGTCCTGGGCCTCCCCTAGGTCGACTCAGCCCCAAATGAGTACCTGGTGTGATGTGTAAACATCGCCACTGGGGAGACAAAAGCGGCCGGGCCTGGTGTTGGCCACCCATCCCCTCGTGTGCCGTACCCGCCTTCATAGGTGCTCCCAAACAGCACTTGCCCCAACAGGTTATTAAGGCTATACGGGGGATCTTTGTCTTTGTGGGGAGCGGTAGCGTAGTGGTTAGCGCTCTGCTGCGCTATGAACGCGGCGACGCGAGTTTCATTCCCACTCACTGCTAAGACCAGTAACGATCATATGATCCGGTTTTGGACCTCCCCTAGGTCGACTCAGCATCAAATGAGTACCTGGTATGTTGTGTAAACATCGTTACTCGGGAGACAAAGGCGGTCGGGCGAGGTGCTGGCCACCCCCGCCGTCGTGTGCCGTTCCGGCCTACGTGGTGATGATTAGCGCGGTTGGCGACGTACGGTGAGAACGTTTCCTCAGCCCATCATCCTTCCAGTGGTCGACACAATTAGTACCAATTGTGGAGGAGTCAATAGTGGGTTTGCGATGTACAGACTCATCCCTGCCATAGAAATGAGGAATTCCCACCACTGGCTCAGGGATTTAAACTGCTCCGGGAGAGGAGCACCGAATCTGAAATAGCTCCGTTCTTTGTTTGACCACCGCCACCTTCTCCGTCACAGCCGCGATCTCACCATCACCACCACCACCACCGCCACCGCCACCGCCACCACTAACACGCGTCCGTCAAGCTCCTCCTTTTGGTCTTTGTCTTTCGTACGGCTGCTGATGTCGATGCAGAGCAAACAACCACAACTTCACATGCAGGTGGGCGAGGCCAGATAACCGCGTCCGGAGTATCAGCGGAGTAGTGCAGAATCCCTGAGGTCTCCTTTGTATTTGTGGATCGGGGAATTGCGTCGTCACACGTTGTACGGTCTGTTCTGCATGAGCCACGTCGCACACTACGACTGCAGAGGTTGGCGCCATCACCGGCGACCACCGCACACAAGGACAAGACCACGGCTGGCGATTAGCACGCGGCACAACAACAACAAACAAGGACAACCCGCCGGCTTGAGATAAACAACCTCGACATTTTGAGATCCCCACCACCACCCGTGATAGAAACAGCGGCAGAAGCCGTCTCTCAGAATCCCGGCGAGGCGAGGCGGCCGGGGGGGGGGGGGGGGTGGTCACCGCACGCCACGCCGGAGACAATCCGAGCGGCGCGCTGACCAAAGGGAGGGCCGCGTGTCACGCGGAAACTCAAACGCGGCCACCGAGGCCGATAATGGGGAATTCGAATTGAGAGGGGGAGCAGGGAGGGAAGGAGGGAGGGAGGGACAGGGGGAACATAGAGAGAGGTAGGGAAGGGGTAAGGAGGAGGAGCGGAGCGTGCTTCTTCGTGTTGATGTCTGTGTCTACGAAGAAAGTAGCACAGATTGATTTTGTTTCACGATGGTCAAACACGTAAAATCTTTCATTTAAAAAGGGGGGGGGAGCACATAAAGCAAAGCCACGGAAATAAACCTAAAAAACGACATGATGAACGAAGCAAAGTGCCGACTAAACCGAGCATCTTCTTGTTTCCTCTGATCGTAAAAAGGAAGGGGAGGGAGGAAGGGAAGGGAGGGAGGAAGGGGAGGGAGGGGCTGGTGGCAGAATTCTGAAACGCAACGAGCAACCCACGCCTTGCGACACACGCGCGCGTGACCGTCTCCACCGCACAGCTGCAAACGAAGGTCGCTGCTACTCCGCTCTGTCCCCCGCGCGTCCCCTTTCCACGCGGGCGTGATCATGGCGAAGATGTCGTCGTCATCATCATGGACACAGCCGCAGATGCCACCATCATCACAACTGCCGACTCTCCTCCGTCAGGTCCCGCAGCTTTCTGCCACTGTTGCTGTTGTACAGCAGAGACACCCAGCGAACTCCAAGACCTGCCCTGACTATCTCACCTCAATGTCTGATCTTAGAATTCATGCAGAGACCCATCGACTCACACGGAGACCCATAGACTCACACAGAGACCCGTAGACTCACACGGAGACCCGTAGACTCACACGGAGACCCATAGACTCACACAGAGACCCGTAGACTCACACGGAGACCCATAGACTCACACAGAGACCCGTAGACTCACACAGAGACCCATAGACTCACACGGAAATCCAGAGACTCACACAGACACCCATAGACTCACACGGAGACCCATAGACTCACACAGAGACCTGTAGACTCACACAGAGACCCATAGACTCACACGGAGATCCATAGACTCACACAGACACCCATAGACTCACACGGAGACCCATAGACTCACACGGAGACCCATAGACTCACACGGAGACCCATAGACTCACACGGAGACCCATAGACTCACACAGAGATACATAGACTCACACGGAGACCCATAGACTCACGCAGAGACCCATAGACTTACAAAAAGACCCGTAGACTCACGCAGAGACCCGTAGACTCACACAGAGACCCATCGACTCACGCAGAGACCTGTAGACTCACACAGAGACCCACAGACTTACAAAGAGACCCGTAGACTCACAAAGAGACCCGTAGACTCACACAGAGACCAATAGACTCACATAGCTACCCATACTCACACACAGACCCATAGACTCATACAAAGATCCAAACAGAGACCCGCACTATCAAATAGACACACAGACTCACACAGACAGCCATAGATTCACGCCAATACACACAGTCTCAAACAGATATCCCGAGATCTACCCTCACAGTCTCCCCAGCATCGGATGTTAGAGAAGCGGTCCCCAACCTTTTTGGCAAGGGGGGGGGGGGAGGTCATCATTTGGTCTTTCCCCCTTTTCAAAGAAGCTCTCCAGCGACGTTTGTTTTCTACTCATCGTGGCTCGGGGTTAGAGCTTGTGGGCTCACCAACACCGTGACTGAGACAAGCGCGCAGTGCGGAAGAGAGGTGCGGGTGGAAGTGGTGAACAATAAAACAATGGGGGCGGGGGCCACGCGCGGACCCACCGCTCTCACCTCCTGCTGCTTCCGTGCGGCCCCGTTCCTAACAGGCCGTGGACCGCTACCGGTCCACGGCCCGGGGGTTGGGTAGCTCTGTGTTAGAGCCCTCCCCTTAGTCGCCGGACTGGAGTAGGACCACTGCCCCCCACCCTCTGCACTCGCGTGGTCCCCACGCAGCCGGCACGACCTCTCGTGCCTCCTCACATCCGAGACGTCGCGACGTCACCACCCTCACGCGCCTCCTCTCGCTCCCCTTACTCAGCGGTCTCCATAGCCACGAGCAGGACCATTCCTTTCACCTGCATCTGACCCCAGTCGATGACATCGGAAAATGCTTCCTGCATCAAGCGCACTAAACCGAACATTGTTATTTTAGCAGCGCAAGCCCACTTGCGCTACATATTAGCTCTCTTTTAGAGGTCACCTCGCCGTCACACGTGATGGCTCAATAACGAAGTGGCTCATCGTCATGTGGACACTTGTAGCGGCCAAAGAAAGCCCGTCGGTTTTCAATGTTGGAGGGAAAAAAAACAGAGGACATGGAGAAAAGTCCACGCGACTACGGGGAGATGAGAGAGACACCACAAACTCCAAACAAACAGCAGGCGCCAGGGTCGGGATCGAACCCACGATCTCCTGTATACCAGGCGAGGGAGATAACATCTCCGAGCCACGGGGGTAACCCGCGTCCAGTGTAGGTCGTCTCGCTACGGCTCGTGGCTACTGCCAGGCATCTGGCACCCATCGCCTTCCACCAGGGACCCGGGACGCATTCGGCGAGAGATTTGGCACCCTTCGCGATGTTTTACACAAAACATCAAATTCTAGCAGCGCATTTCATGATTCGTATGAAATATTTAAGACGCGCGGAGCGGCAGTTGCTTGGGAACACACCGAGAGACAGTAAGAGGATGGCGGTACGCAGAGGGTTAGAGACGCCACCATCAGAGTCGTCGTCGTCCCATTGAATGGGCCTTGGGGCATGACGCGTCATGGCCGGTGGTCGAGACTCATGACGGAGTGGCAGCCGAAGGGAGGAGCAAGCCTGACAAGATGCCTGCCGAGACGACGGAGTGACTCAATCAGTTTGCGTCGACGCGCAAGATGGATCATTGCGTGTCGCAGGATCGTGAAGAGGCAGCGGCTCAGAGAGGCCGTCAATCAGCCGTGGAAAACTTTCAGCCACTTGTCGCCATGGTCCGAGGTTGTTTGACCAGACATCACCACCTTTGTCAGCGTGAGTTGTTGAAGTATTGTGGGCGGGGGGGGGTCATGCCATTAATCGTCAATGATGTTCGCCGTGACCGGGAATCACCAAAGTCAGCTGACCACGTTTTGGTTCATAGCGCAGTTGTGCTAATCACAGCGCAATCGCTCCGCTACCAACCTCATACTCACTCACCCACCCTAACACCCAAACACCCACCCACCCTTACACCCACCCACCCTAACACCCAAACACCCACCCACCCTAACACCCACCCACTCTAACACCCACCCACCCTATCACCCACCCACCCTAACACCCACCCACCCTAACACCCAAACACCCACCCACCCTACACCCACCCACCCTAACACCCACCCACCCTAACACCCAAACACCCACCCACCCTAACACCCACCCACCCTAACACCCAAACACCCACCCACCCTAACACCCAAACACCCACCCACCCTAACACCCACCCACTCTAACACCCAAACACCCACCCACTCTAACACCCAAACACCCACCCACCCTAACACCCAAACACCCACCCACCCTAACACCCACCCACTCTAACACCCAAACACCCACCCACCCTAACACCCACCCACTCTAACACCCAAACACCCACCCACTCTAACACCCAAACACCCACCCACCCAAACACCCACCCACCCAAACACCCACCCACCAAAACCCCCATCCACCCACCCTAACACCCACCCACCCTAACACCCACCCACCCATCAAAACCCCCACCCACCCACCCTAACACCCACCCTAACACCCACCCACCCTAACACCCACCCACCCTAACAAGCACCCACCCTAACACCCACCCACCCTAACACCCACCCACCATAACACCCACCCACCCTAACACCCACCCACCCTAACACTCACCCACGCACACCCACCCATCCTAACACCCACCCACCATAACACCCACCCTAACACCCACCCACCCTAACACCCACCCACCCTAACACCCACCCACCATAACACCCACCCACCCTAACACCCACCCACCCTAACACCCGCCGGTGTTGTAGATGTTGTTGATGTTGTTGATGTTGTTGATCTTGTTGTTGATGTTGTTGATGTCGTTGTTGATGTCGTTGTTGATGTTGTTGTTGTTGTTGCTGATGTTGTTGATGTTGTTGATGTTGTTGTTTGTTGTTGTTTGTTGTTGCGTGCCGCACGCCGATCCCCCCTGTCGTGCTGTCGATCTCCTCCCGTCGATCGCGCGAACGGTGGCCGCGGTGTCGTCGTCTGCCCGTCAATGTCCCCATAATTGTCCAATTTGCTTCCAGGCTCATTTGTCCTACGGCTTGCTCCACCCCCCCCCCCCCCTCTTTCTCTCTTAACAAACGTGATGTATGTGTCTCCACCATGGCCTCTTCTCCCTCCCTCCCACCACCCACCCACAACCACCCCCCCCACCATTTTTCAACACAGCAATTGATGAATTGATCTTCGCCCATGATTTACAAGCAAAACGTTGATTTCCGTGAGCGCGCCACGGCGCCCCGGCGTTACCCCGAGAACTTAAGAAGATAAACAATCACGACCACCACCACCGGCTTTCATCGGTGTTACTCGCTCGTGGAACTCGCCCCAACAGCCCCGGTGTAACAGGCTGTAGATGGGTCATCTTTGTCTTGTCGTGGCCAGAATATGAACTGTGTATGAAGGCAACGTTTCGCGCAATGGGCCTTCACTGCACTGCTTTATTGACGGATTCCTCGTTGGGAAGTGTTTTTGTGTTGAGTTGGTTTGTGAATCGTGACGGCAAACACAGCAGCAGCACCGTCGGATGATCACCGCTCACCGCAGACAGTGACAGTTCCCCATGGGAGGGGAGGGGTAGAGGGGGGCAATTGCCCCCCCTCGCCCCTCCCCATGAGACCTCGACAATTGGCACGTTATTGATGTTTGCCAGATAACACACAGCCACCCGCACCTCCCCCTGCAAGTGTCAATAACCCACCGCTGCTTGCGGACAATGTGCTCCTGCCTCAACACGCACGCGGATGTACTCAGCGTGCGTGTTGCAGTATTTGCAGTATTTGCTTGCTTGCTGGGTTTGTGCTCAGGAAAAAAATCCAGCCTGAATCTCACGGGTTAACCTGTAATCCAGCCTGCATCTCACGAGTTAACTTGTAATCCAGCCTGCATCTCACGGGTTAACTTGTAATCCACCTGCATCTCACGGGTTAACCTGTAATCCAGCCTGCATCTCACGAGTTAACTTGTAATACACCTGCATCTCACGGGTTAACCTGTAATCCAGCCTGCATCTCACGGGTTAACTTGTAATCCAGCCTGCATCTCACGAGTTAACTTGTAATCCAGCCTGCATCTCACGAGTTAACCTGTAATCCACCTGCATCTCACGAGTTAACTTGTAATCCACCTGCATCTCACGAGTTAACTTGTAATCCACCTGCATCTCACGAGTTAACTTGTAATCCACCTGCATCTCACGAGTTAACTTGTAATCCACCTGCATCTCACGAGTTAACTTGTAATCCACCTGCATCTCACGAGTTAACTTGTAATCCACCTGCATCTCACGGGTTAACTTGTAATCCACCTGCATCTCACGAGTTAACTTGTAATCCACCTGCATCTCACGAGTTAACTTGTAATCCACCTGCATCTCACGAGTTAACCTGTAATCCACCTGCATCTCACGAGTTAACTTGTAATCCACCTGCATCTCACGAGTTAACCTGTAATCCACCTGCATCTCACGAGTTAACTTGTAATCCACCTGCATCTCACGGGTTAACTTGTAATCCAGCCTGCATCTCACGGGTTAACTTGTAATCCAGCCTGCATCTCACGGGTTAACTTGTAATCCAGCCTGCATCTCACGGGTTAACCTGTAATCCACCTGCATCTCACGGGTTAACCTGTAATCCAGCCTGCATCTCACGAGTTAACTTGTAATCCACCTGCATCTCACGGGTTAACCTGTAATCCAGCCTGCATCTCACGAGTTAACTTGTAATCCACCTGCATCTCACGAGTTAACTTGTAATCCACCTGCATATCACGAGTTAACTTGTAATCCACCTGCATCTCACGAGTTAACTTGTAATCCACCTGCATCTCACGAGTTAACTTGTAATCCACCTGCATCTTACGAGTTAACTTGTAATCCAGCCTGCATCTCACGAGTTAACTTGTAATCCACCTGCATCTCACGAGTTAACTTGTAATCCAGCCTGCATCTCACGGGTTAACTTGTAATCCAGCCTGCATCTCACGGGTTAACCTGTAATCCAGCCTGCATCTCACGGGTTAACTTGTAATCCACCTGCATCTCACGGGTTAACTTGTAATCCAGCCTGCATCTCACGGGTTAACTTGTAATCCAGCCTGCATCTCACGGGTTAACTTGTAATCTACCTGCATCTCACGGGTTAACCTGTAATCCAGCCTGCATCTCACGGGTTAACTTGTAATCCACCTGCATCTCACGGGTTAACTTGTAATCCAGCCTGCATCTCACGAGTTAACTTGTAATCCAGCCTGCATCTCACGGGTTAACTTGTAATCCAGCCTGCATCTCACGGGTTAACTTGTAATCCACCTGCATCTCACGGGTTAACCTGTAATCCAGCCTGCATCTCACGGGTTAACTTGTAATCCAGCCTGCATCTCACGGGTTAACTTGTAATCCAGCCTGCATCTCACGGGTTAACTTGTAATCCACCTGCATCTCACGGGTTAACTTGTAATCCACCTGCATCTCACGGGTTAACTTGTAATCCAGCCTGCATCTCACGGGTTAACTTGTAATCCAGCCTGCATCTCACGGGTTAACTTGTAATCCAGCCTGCATCTCACGGGTTAACTTGTAATCCACCTGCATCTCACGGGTTAACTTGTAATCCACCTGCATCTCACGGGTTAACTTGTAATCCAGCCTGCATCTCACGGGTTAACTTGTAATCCACCTGCATCTCACGGGTTAACCTGTAATCCAGCCTGCATCTCACGGGTTAACCTGTAATCCAGCCTGCATCTCACGGGTTAACTTGTAATCCAGCCTGCATCTCACGGGTTAACTTGTAATCCACCTGCATCTCACGGGTTAACCTGCAAGTCTTTTCCATTCCGCTAAGTTAATCCACAGAGGACACGTCCTGTTCATTGGGGGGGGGGGGGGGGGGGGGGCATCTGCTTTGCCTACTCCCCTTCCTAAGTGGGCCCCCGTGTGTTTCCTCCATGCCCCCAGTACCCCCCCCCCTTCCCAACCCGCAGCCCCCCACCCCCAGGCCCACTGACCCTACCCCTTTCTACATTGTGCCTCAATCGCAACGGCTCGGGGAGAGAAGCTGCGCGACTCTGAAGATGCACAACAATGAGAGAACATGAAAGCTGAGCGGAGTTAAACAGCCCCCCCCATCCCACCATCTCGCCCCCCCCCCCCTCTCTCTCTCGCCCCCGATCCATCCGAGAGTGATCGGGGGAATTCTCTCCTTCGCTTTCATGCCGCGCTTCAAGAAGAGAGAGAGAGAGAAGTGAGCGAGAAGAGAGAGAAAAAGAAAATCACGATAATGAGAGGGCTTGCGAGCCGATGAGAGGCGTCCTCGAGCATGGGACGCCGCCACGCTTCAAAAAGCACTTTGCGTGCGGTAAAGAAGGGGGGGTCGCTCCCGCCGATTTGGGTTCATAACGCGACGCACAGATTACAGTCCCCGCAGTACGCGCCCTCACCCCCCTAAAAAAAGTGCCTCCCGAATGCATTTGATGGAATTTCCGGGGGGTTGTTATCTTGTGTTTGGCTTTTGCCGCCACCACCGCACGTGCGCCGCATGGCAGAGGCAGCTTCACTCTGCAAACAGCGCAACTGGGGGTTTTACCGGTGTGGATTGCCCTCTCGCTTACTTACCCGCCCGCTCGCTCACCCACTCACCCGCCCGCTCGCTCACCCAATCACCCGCTCGCTCACCCACCCGCTCGCTCGCTCGCTCGCTCGCTCACCCACTCACCCGCCTGCTCGCTCACCCACTCATCCGCTCGCTCGCTCACCCACTCATCCGCTCGCTCGCTCGCCCGCCCGCTCGCTCGGTCGCCCACCCGCTCGCTCGCTCGCCCGCCCACTCGCTCGCCCGCTCGCCCGCCCGCTCGCTCGCTCGCTCGCACGCCCGCTCGCTCGCTCGCCCACTCGCTCGCTCGCTCACCCACTCGCTCGCTCGCTCACCCACTCGCCCGCTCGCTCACCCACTCACCCGCTCGCTCGCTCACCCACTCACCGGCCCGCCCGCTCGCCCACTCACCCGCCCGCTCGCTCACCCACCCACTCACCCGCTCGCTCACCCACTCACCCGCTTGCTCACCCACTCACCCGCTCACTCACCCGCTCTGGATGAGCAGAGACTCATGAACCCGCGAACCTTCAGCACCATATCAGACATTCACTCACTCACTGACCCAATCATCCACTCACTCAGTCACCAACAACCCCGACAGAGAAACATTGTTTATCGACGCCCCACCATAAAAAATAAGTGTATGTTTAGAACTACGGGTCTCTTCTGTGAGTACAGCGGTCTCCATGGGTGTACAGGTGTGTGTGAGTCTAGAGATGACCATGTGAGTCGAGGGTTGTCTGTGAGAGTTTCTGGGTATCTATGAAATCTCCACGCTGGTTCACTCGCTCACCCGCCCGCCCGCCCACCAACCCCGACACGAACCTGAGCAACCCTTCCTGTCGTCTCTCCCCTTTGACCCCACCCGCTCGCCTGACCAACCCCGTACAGCGCAAACACGCGCACGGGCCTGATCTCGTCGCTCCGTCTCCACGGGGCGACGCCCTCTCGGGTGCCTTTCCCTCTTTTCAGGCTGCCACTCGGCCGTTAGCTTCGACCAAAACACCCACCCACCCCCGCTCCACCGCTCCACCGCTCCACCATCGGGGCTCATTCCCCTCCCGCCTGCGCAGCGCACGCCCTTTGTAGCAACAGGAATCAGCGAAGGGTGATTCCTGGTGATGACGAGCGGCGTTTAATCACGATCCACGGTGCTTAGCGATGATGATAATAATCCACCGGCCGTCTAGTCAATCCACCGCTGGGTGAAGGGCTTCCGATGCCGCCTCGGCCGCGGGAGTTGTTGCCTGGCCACACTTCACCAGGCTGGTCGGCCTGGGTTGGTGGAGTTGGGTGTGGGGTTGGGCGCGGGTGCCGGGCTGCTTCAGAGACCAGGAGTCGAACTCAGGTGGCCGGGATCACAGCATCGTGTGCTGGGCTCTTGAGGCCACGTCTCCCCACCTTCCTCTCCCTCCCCTTCAACCCCCCTCCCCCTCAAAGCCCCTCCCTCCACTCACCCCCCACAGAAGAAAATTGCCCCCCCCCCTCCACCACCCATGCTGTTAGCCTCACCGTTCCCTCCCACACTTTTGACAAAATTGCGCCCCACGGCACTGACTCGCAGCCTAAGAACACGAAGCAATCACCACGCCGCGTGTTCGCCTTTTAAATGTTCCTCTTGCAGTTGTTGCTGTTGCTGTTGGTGTTGCTGTTGTTGTTGTTGCTGTTGTTGTTTTATTCTCCGAACCCATTTTTAGATTTTCAAAAAGTTGGCGAAGTAAAATTTGAGCCCCCGATCCCCGCCCATTGAGGCCTCCTCGACCTTCGCTCGGCCGGGAGGTCGCTCCATCCGCAGGGGGGGGGGGGGGGTAACAACAATAACAACAACAACAACAGACACAGCCACTCAATAGTTCAAGAGCAATTGCGTGTGGAGTGACGTCACGAGGAAGGCCTTCGGGAGCGGCGCGGCCCCTCGCGAGCGGCACGCTGCCACGCCACTCGCTCGACCCTCTCGGCGAGGAGGAGCAGTCGTGGTGGCAGGAGGAGCAATCATCATAATCATTCACAATTTAGAAAGCGCCCTTCAACAATCGTTCTCAGGGCGCTCGACTCAGTCTCGCGGTCTTCTCGGCCGCCACTACCGTCATGGGTCTCGACCACCGGGTTTTCCTTCCACGTTGAGAATCAATGTAACGCGTTTAGAGTAATTGGCTGCGATAAATGTCTCCACGCGATGTTAAGCCACTTCGTTGAGCTATCATTTGTGATAGCCAGTTCGCTTCTGAATGACAGCTATATAGTAGATCAGTGGGCCTTTCCTGGTGAAAACAAAAATAGTTTAGTTCATAGATGTTCTTCGTCGTGGCGTGGAGATTGCCGCAGACTGCGTGCCCAGAGTTGGTAGCGAGGGGCACAGGGAGAGCAACGGGCGGATTCGAGGACACACGCGCTTCGCGAAAATGGCGTGAAATGGGGAGACGTAACTCGGGGAGGCACTGCGAGTGAAAAAACAATCACCGTGAATAAAAATCGAAAGCAGTTCGCTCGGGCTCAGAACTTGGCACGCCGAGTACAACACGGTGAAACAAAACACGCAATTAGAAGTCCCCGAAACTCACTAAAGCCACGAAAAATTACACAGCCGCAATTTACAACTGCCTCGTAATGGGATTTTATACAAAGTCTCAACAGTTTATTTATATTACCATTAACTGGCTTAGAGGTTATTATGAGATTCTAATACCGCAATGCATCAGCTGTTAACTGCTTTTATGGAAAACCATGTGTAACCGGGGCATGCAAAACGAATGCACTTGTTTTTCTTGCAGCCATTTGGTCGTGGTAGAATCATCATCATTTGTATTTTTAATTGACCATACTTCACCGCGCTGGTCGGTGCGAGGTTGGTGAAGGTGGATGGAGGGAACGTCCACGACGACGCCATAGAAGTACAGCACAACGACGGATTGCCTTCTGCTGGCCACCACGTCGCCCGGCAAAGCAGCGATGGCAACGCCGAGTCTCATCTCGCGAGAATCGGCGAGAGCACGGAGGCGGCATTCACTCCGGGGTCGGCGCACCCGCGCTGGGCGCCCTCGCTCAGATGTCCGAGCGGCGCCGAGATGCCTCGCGACTCAGCGGCCCAGGGCGCCGGGCCGGGATGGATCGTCGCTCTTCACCCCCCCTCCCCGCACGCTCTTCCACCCCCTCCCCGCGCAACAACCCGCTCACCTGCCCACCCACCCACCCGCTCACACGGACACCCACCCACTCACCTGCCCACCCACCCACCTGCACACACGGTCACCCATTCGCTCACCTGCCCACCCGTCCGCTCATCTGCAAACCCACCAACCCACTCACCGGCCCAACCGTCCGCTCACCAACCCACTCACCGACCCTCCCGCCCACCCGCCGACAACTCGCGAGTTATTCACGTCCATCGTGTCCTCTGCAAGGATTTGGCTCTCGAGACATTTGCTCGTTACTACGAAGTGATGCTCCACCCTGGCGATAAGAGTGGCAGCCATCATAATTTAACAATGTCCATTGTTAACCCAAGAAAGCCTCGCTGAGTCCAAAAACAAAGGCAGCCGGGCACAGCACATTTTTTGCATTAATAGACGCTCGCCAACAGCAGTTGCCCAAACAGTCTGCAAAGCTATACAGAGTCACGTTGGACTTTGTACGTGTGTGTGTGAACCAGGGGGGAGCGGCAGCCCAAGTGGTTTGCACGCTGCGCTACGAACCCGGCCACCTGAAATTCATTCCCGCTCACGAATATTTATCCAGTCCCAGGTCTCTGTTAGGTCGGCTCAGCCCTTAAATGAGTAGCTGGCGTCGAGTGCAAACATCAGCACCGGGTAGACAAAGGCGGCCGGGCGTGGCGCTGTCCACCCACCCCCTCGTGTGGCACAGTGCCGGCCTTCATAGGTGCTGCTGCTCGCTAACAGCACTCGCCCCCACACAGTCTGGGGACGATGACGCTTCGCATGCCGAGTTCTCTCCGACAGGATGATTGAACGGGCCCCGAAACGTGAAGCCGGTAAGAACCGAGCAGTAGGGGTCCGGGCACTCCCTCTCCGCACTTTTAATTCAACTGTTTAACGTCGTCAGCATTGCCGCATTGACCTCCGACTTCGAAGTCATTCTTTGGAATTGCGGTGGCCCAACTCCGCAGAATGAACAGCTCAGCTAAATAAGGAATGTTTAATTCTTTACGAACCCCTTTGCGTTGGCCCTTCTCAGCCTCAGGATCGGCGGCAGCGTCGCCAGTTACATGAACACTGCAGTTACACAGAGTCTCATAGAGATCTATAGAGTTACATGGAGATCCATAGAGTTGACATGTACAGTAGTTATATTTATATAGGTAGGGACTCGTTTAGTTTAATCGAGATGCGTAAACATTATAGAGAGACTCGTAGAGTTACACGGAGAGCCATAGAGTTGACATGTACAGTAGTTATATTTATATAGGTAGAGACTCGTTTAGTTTAATCGAGATCCGTAAACATTATAGAGAGACTCGTAGAGTTACATGGAGAGCCATAGAGTTGACATGTACAGTAGTTATATTTATATAGGTAGAGACTCGTTTAGTTTAATCGAGATCCGTAAACATAGAGAGACTCGTAGAGTTACATGGAGATCCATATAGTTGACATGTACAGTAGTTATATTTATATAGGTAGAGACTCGTTTAGTTTAATCGAGATCCGTAAACATTATAGAGAGACTCGTAGAGTTACATGGAGAGCCATAGAGTTGACATGTACAGTAGTTATATTTATATAGGTAGAGACTCGTTAAGTTTAATCGAGATCCGTAAACGTTATAGAGAGACTCGTAGAGTTACATGGAGATCCATAGAATTGACATGTACAGTAGTTATATTTATATAGGTAGAGACTCGTTAAGTTTAATCGAGATCCGTAAACATTATAGAGAGACTCATAGAGTTACATGGAGAGCCATAGAGTTGACATGTACAGTAGTTATATTTATATAGGTAGAGACTCGTTTAGTTTAATCGAGATCCGTAAACATTATAGAGAGACTCATAGAGTTACATGGAGAGCCATAGGGTTTCATGGATATCCGTGAAGTTGCATAAACAGGAGCCAGAGCTACAGAGAGCCATAGAGTTGACATGTACAGTAGTTATATTTATATAGGTAGAGACTCGTTTAGTTTAATCGAGATCCGTAAACATTATAGAGAGACTCGTAGAGTTACACGGAGAGCCATCGAGTTACATTGCAACTCACAGAGTTATATGTTGAACTTCGTTCTCACCGTATGTAGCCAACCGTGCTAATTGGAGATGTTGCAGAGAGGAGCCAACGTTACAGAGAGCCATAGAGTTACATGGAGACTCATAGTTACTATGAACTAGTTTGAATGTACCAAGTAAAGCCCGCTGATCTAGATGTATCTTTTTCAGGAGCGACCTGGCCACAAATGATAGCTCATAGAATTGGCTTATTGCGTGGAAATCTATAGCAGCCAAATACTATATCGCGTTGAAATCTATAGCAGCCAAATATTATAATGCACGTTCATTCTAAATGTGTTGGTAAAAAAATTAACCCGTAAAAACAAAGTTTTTCACTATAAATCCTTTATATGCGTGGCATCGGGGCGGCTAGAGTCCTCTCGTCCTCTGGCTTGAGATGGCTGCCACCTATGGGTCAGATGATTGTCTGCCACCATTAAGCAATTGGTCATTAAATATAAATTTTTTTCCTAAAAAGTGTAAAATTTGGGAGAAAAAAAATTTCACGAAAATTAATTGTCACGCACAACGAGTCTGTGTGCAAAATGTCAGCTCGATTGGATCACGGGAAGTGGGTTAAAAAACGACCGAAAGATTTGCACGGTCCTAAGCAAGCAAGCAAGCACGCAAGCACGCAAGCAAGCAAGCAAGTGAACTTAATATAAAGGATTTAAAAACCGGAGGCCCCAGATAAAAATCCACGCAATCAAGGGGAGATGTATACAGACTCTAAATATACAGGCGTCAGGGTCTGGATCGAACCCACTACCTCCTGTATAGCAGGCGAGGCAGTTAACATCACCCAGCCACGGTGGCTACTCAGGCAAACTCGAGTCGGGTGCCGTCCCGCGGAATCGAGTCGAGGGGTCTTTGCCTTCTCACCAAGATAGATCCCCGGAAGGAACTGTGGCGCCGCGGTAGCGTGAGGACGTGATCGCGACGCTCACGTTCACCTGTCGGGAGGCCGCTCTTGGTGAGATCTCTCACTCTCTCTCTCAGTTGTGAACGGGGTCGTGAGCACCCCTGTGGAGGGGATACGTCACTCGACACGTAGAGAGGATTCTACGCTGCCTTCCCATAAACCAATGCTGCGGACATAAAGTGAACAGCAATAAGGCCGTGCGGGCTGGTGGAACATGTAAAAAGTTTTAGTATTTTTTGTGGAGCGATAGATCTGGGAAGGAAACGAAACGTCAAGTTATTCACAATGTTTCTTTGTTCAGTATTTGTTGCTGTCTTTCTCGTGAAGTGTTCATCTCTCTCGTGAAGTGTTCATCTCTCTCGTGAAGTGTTCATCTCTCTCGTGAAGTGTTCATCTCTCTCGTGAAGTGTTCATCTCTCTCGTGAAGTGTTCATCTCTCTCGTGAAGTGTTCATCTCTCTCGTGAAGTGTTCATCTCTCTCGTGAAGTGTTTATCTCTCTCGTGAAGTGTCCATCTCTCTCGTGAAGTGTTTATCTCTCTCGTGAAGTGTTCATCTCTCTCGTGAAGTGTTCATCTCTCTCGTGAAGTGTTTATCTCTCTCGTGAAGTGTTTATCTCTCTCGTGAAGTGTTTATCTCTCTCGTGAAGTGTTCATCTCTCTCGTGAAGTGTTCATCTCTCTCGTGAAGTGTTCATCTCTCTCGTGAAGTGTTATCTCTCTCGTGAAGTGTTCATCTCTCTCGTGAAGTGTTTATCTCTCTCGTGAAGTGTTCATCTCTCTCGTGAAGTGTTTATCTCTCTCGTGAAGTGTTCATCTCTCTCGTGAAGTGTTCATCTCTCTCGTGAAGTGTTTATCTCTCTCGTGAAGTGTTCATCTCTCTCGTGAAGTGTTCATCTCTCTCGTGAAGTGTTCATCTCTCTCGTGAAGTGTTCATCTCTCTCGTGAAGTGTTCATCTCTCTCGTGAAGTGTTCATCTCTCTCGTGAAGTGTTCATCTCTCTCGTGAAGTGTTCATCTCTCTCGTGAAGTGTTCATCTCTCTAGTGAAGTGTTCATCTCTCTCGTGAAGTGTTTATCTCTCTCGTGAAGTTTTAATCTCTCTCCTGAAGTGTTAATCTCCCAATAGAAGAGGGCATCATTGCACGGTATTCGTGAGTGGCCTGCAGAAGGTGATATTACAGAACTACGTCTTAGATCCCTTCAAAGTGGGCGGCAGGGTGGAGCAGTGGTAACACACGTAGCTCACAGCAATAAGCACCTGGGTTCGTTTCCCAACCTCGGTGCCCTGCTGTCTGGAGTTTGTGTGTTCTCCCGTCGTCTGTTAAAGGCTATACGGGGGATCTTTGTCTTTAGACTTTTTTTGTGTGGAGTTTATGTGGGGAGCGGTAGTGTGGCGGTTACGGCGCAGCGCCACAAACCCGGCGACTCGAGTTCGTTTCCTGCTCATGGCCAACATTAGTGATGATCATCCGAACCGATCGTGGATCTCCCTTAGGTCGACTCAGCCTCAAATTAGTACCTGGTGCGGTGTGTAAACATCGCCACTGGGCAGACAAAGGCGGCCGGGAGTGGTGCTAATCACCCACCCCTCGTGTGCAGTGCTAGCCTTCATAGGTGCTTGCTAACAGCACATGCCCCAACAGTTTGTTAAAGCTATATGGGGGATCTTTATCTTTGGAGTGTGTATGTTCTGCCCTTGTTCCGCACGAGTTTCATCTCGGTTCTGTAGTTTCATTCCCTCAACTGAAACCACACTGTGCAACTGCAATTGGCTATTGCATTCCAATGCTGAACAAATTACCTGCAAAAATCACTCAATAGGATTGGTGGAGGTTCTCCCTCGGTAAATAAAAGAGATGAAAGAGCGACGACCTTCTTATCCACCACGCAAGCGCTGCACTTTGTCCATGCACATGTGCCGTGTTTGTCACGCGGCGGTACAAAAACAACAACTGCAACAATCGTTTAACTCTTAAGGGTCGGGACTGTCGTCCCAATCAGGCAAAGCCCTCACATTGCGACGTGTGGGTGGCTCGTCACTGTGACACGTGGGTGGCTCGTCACTGTGACACGTGGGTGGCTCGTCACTGTGACACGTGGGTGGCTCGTCACTGTGACACGTGGGTGGCTCGTCACTGTGACACGTGGTTGATTCGTCACTGTGACGTGTGGTTGATTCGTCACTGTGACGTGTGGTTGATTCGTCACTGTGACACGTGGGTGGCTCGTCACTGTGACACGTGGGTGGCTCGTCACTGTGACACGTGGGTGGCTCGTCACTGTGACACGTGGTTGATTCGTCACTGTGACGTGTGGTTGATTCGTCACTGTGACGTGTGGGTGGTTCGCCCATATGACGTCGGTGGCAGCAGTCGTCCGGAGGCGAGCGGCCTGAGGCCATCATCGGCTCGCCGCACTCACAACGAAGCCCCCCCCCCCCCCCCCCATCGTCTCGCTCGCTCGGCTGTGCACGGCTCATACCTCGGATTGGGACCCGGGATCTTGGCGGTGCCGGCCCGGCCCCTCCGATCCCCTGGAGCCACCGCCCCCCCCCCCCCCCGTGCCCCACCAGACCCCCGCCCCCTCTTTGCCTTTACCGCCTACTTAATTCATAGCAGCAGCAGCGTGTGACCTTAGAGCGTGGCGCACGGAAGGGCGACCGAGCCACGGGGCTAACGGAGGCTTTCAAATTCGTTTTATTCTCCCCCCGCCCCCCTCCCCCACACACAACGTTTGAAGAGCACCTGGCACTGCCAGCGGAATGACATTCAGGGTTCAGATTGTGGCTTAGAGAATTGAACAATCCCGCTGAGAGGAACAATCGGCAGAGTGCGGAGCTCGGACAAGCACCCGCAACTGCGATGATCTAACGCCCGCCGCCTCCATTCCGCTCCCACCCGGGGGGAGAGGGGGGGAGTCACGGTGGCAGTGGTGGTGGTGGTGGGAGTGAAAACCTGAACCCGACTGCTCGTGGTTCTGGAACGAGCCGGGAATAAATATAGCTAGCGTAGGGTTAGTTAAGGGCGCCACGGTGGGGAGATGTTTGCTTCCTCGCCTGGAATACAGGAGGTCGTGGGTTCGATCCCGACCCTGACGATGCCTGCATATTTGGAGTCTGCGTGTCTCTCTACCGGTTGTCACTTGGATATTTCTCCGAGTCCTCCGGTTTGTCCGTCGACATTTAGAATCAACGTCACGCATTTAGGGTATTTGGCTGATCTGCATTTCCACGCGATAAGCGACTTCGTTGAGCGGTCATTTGTGATAGCCAGGTCGCTTCTGACAAAGAGCCATATAAGTGAGTGGGCCTGACCTGGTACAATAAAAAACATAGTTTATAGTGTAGTCTATGTATCGATATGGTATGTGCGACTTGCAAGTGTCCATCCATCACTCTCCAGATCTCCCAAGCAGGTGTGCGGAGGGAGAAGGTACATAATACCATCGAGTAAACGGCCTGCGAATAAACACAACAAATGCAGAAATACCCCGGTGTATGTCGGGGATGCATTTCTGAAATATTGAAACGACGTAAATCGAAACGATTTCTTTTCGAAATCACCAAAACACCGCACGTAAATAATATGTTGTACTCTACGGTACAGTTCTGATGCACGACGCAAAGTGGGTCGTGTGCAGGGTAGGTGGGCAGGCGACTGATACGAGACAGCACGGACGATGCAATCAGCGACGTACGTGTGGGGTTGCGGCGATGCCAATCAGACAGCGGCGTTAATAAAGTGACGGCGTATTTGCGAAATGACAAAAAAAGTAAGCGGGGAGAGTCATATAAATGGGAGGGGGGGCTATTGCTGTATATATTTACCACATTGCTCAATTATTTTAAATTCAACGCGCTGCTGAAACGGGCGACACACGTTCACGTATCAGTGCCCGTGTCCCCCCGCCCTTACGCTAAGGCTCAGGTGGTACGGTCCGGACCGCGAGCAGATATCTCCACATACAAAACGCGACGAATTTTCGCTATTGTATTCACGGTTCCGCGACACGGAGAATAAAATATCACGAACACACATCACCATCGCCGTCATCTCGACCGCCCTCCCCCACTCCCCAGCAGCGGAGGCGGACGCGTAGAACTAAGAGCAGCCGCCGTTAACACGGCACGCGTTACATCTGTGCGAACGGCGAGATGTAATTACCCCTTAATCGGACTTGCGGGGCAGGTTGCTGTCGAGACCGCTGTGAAATTGCGCGCTCGCCGTGCGTCAAGCCCGAGTGGCTTCCTCGAGGCCGCGAACGGAGGCTGCGCTGTTGTGACGCCGCGCGTCGCTCCACGTGGGAAGGAGCCATCGACGGCACGGGCGGGGAAACTTTCATTCCTGAGCCTGCTCGCTCGCTCTTGATCGGGAGGCGTGCGTAAGATGAACGCTTAGGTTCGAGCGCCGTGATGCCGCGAGCTTTTTTGTATATTTCATGCGCTGCTGTTTGTTTCCGATGCATAATGAATAAGAAGTGCGCCTCGGAACGTGTAAAGCGGATCGCTGGCGCGGCGCGCATCGCTAACAAGACCCCACTCACCCACCCACCCGCCCGCCCGCCCGCCCGCGTCTCCAAGAGAGAGAAACGGGGAATATTCCAATGAAATAATTAAAACTCCAAACGCGTTAATATTCAAGCTTTGGCTATTAACATTTTTTTTGTTTCCGGATGAGCGGCGTGCTTTGCAAACAGACGCCGGCAATTACCAGCCAAGGACGCGGATAAATTAAAGCGCATTAATAATTAAGCGCGCGGGTCCCTGGAGACCGCTTCCCGTGTAGATTACACACGACCCGCGTCCCAGAACGCAGCTCCACCACCACCACCGCCGCCGTCACTGCCACCGTAGCGGCTTTCATTATTTTAATTTTCCTCCCGGCATTCTTTCTGGGGCAATGGGTGCTCATCGCAAAGCCGCGCCGCTAATGATCCTCGCGGTCCCCTCTCTCTCCGTCCCCGCTTAGTGCGGCGTGGTGCCACGTGGTGCCACGTGGTGCCACGTGGCGCCACGTGGCACCACGTGGCACCACGTGGCGCCACGGCACGTGGCTAGAGCGGCGAGGGGTTGGTAGATCGCTCACGAGATCGAGGAACGATGGTAATCATTCACTCGTGTATCCAGAAGAACCACGCTGCTGGGTCGTAGGACTATTGTTCTCCGCAGGTTCCTGCTGCTGGCGCTACATTGGGTTTTTATTTTAAGACGTTTTCAGCCAATTAATGACGAGTTGTGTTTATTATGGACGTGGGAGGAGGAACCCGGAGCACTCCACACCTTGCGCAAGGGGGCAACCCTCTATCCCCGCACAGATGGAAACAGCTGGCGAGCAAGGGTACGGCAACTCCTCGACGCCCACCCACGAGAAGGGAGTTTGACAAGAGCACGAGTTCGGTGATGCACCGACCCTGGGGCTACTGCTGCCTCCACAGCGCTGGGTCACAGGCAGCAGTCACGTGCAGCAGCATCAGCAGCAGCAGCAGCGAAGCCATCACTGCTCGACCTCACCTCTTCATCTCCAGCAAATGAAGCTGTCCGTCGCTCTGCGGTGGCACACGCAACCTCTGCCGTGCAGCACCTGGGAACCGGTGCTGGGCTTTCCCTAGGGTCAACTCAGCCTTCACATTAGTGCCTTGGGCAGAAAGTAAACGAGAGCACTCGGGAGACAAAGGGGGCCCTGACGTGGTGCGGGCCACACCACCCCCGATGGCACGCCGTTCCTGCCTTAATAAGTGCTTGAGAACAACACTTTCACCCTCAACTGTCTGTTAAGGTTCGTTCGGGCGTGGGTGGGGGCCGCTGGCGTTTGTCTTTGTGATCCAACCTCTGATGAGAGTTAAGCTTCCCAATGTGGCAACAGCAGCAGCAGCACCCTCCTGTAAAAGAGTCGTGGGATTAATTCAGGCTTTTCCTGGATCAATACAGCCATCATTATCAGGTCAATCACTTACTTTAGCCACATCTCTCCCCACACAAAAATACGCAAGTGAACTGATCGCCATCTGCTTACATCTATACAGGGATAGAGCAATGCTCCCTCGCGCGAGCCGTACGGGTTTTTTTCCCCGCTGCTCCGGTTTCCTCCCAATTAACGATGACAATTATTTGGGATGGAAACATCGTCAAGCAAACAGCCAAAGTAGCGGCAGCGTGACCCTCCTGAAGACAAGCCTTGCGACCCAGCAGCGTGGCTCTCCCGGGCAAATAAGTACACGACAAAGCGTGGTGCAGTCCGCAATCAGTTCGCAGCAACCGCCTTGCTGTACTGCCTTTCGTCCGGCCACCTCAGCTCACGGGTTTGCGTGGGATGATTCGGGGAGGTGCGACGCTTCCTTAGATGCCTGACGCGACAGCCGAGCGACGCGCACGCTGCTTAGTTTGGTTTTGCGCCCCGTCACTCAACGGAGAACAAAGATCCTGCAGGGAGATTGATATCGCAGAACTACTTCCGAGGGCCCTTTTCCCGTGGACGTCATTCGCCACAAGCCGTGGGCGGCGCTCTGCTCTCCCGCACAGAGGACCTCGTTCCAAGGCTGATTGACGGTGTTTTTTTTCTGGACGACTTTGCTGGGTTTTTTCCTGGATTTTTCTCGTGCGCGTAGTCACTTTAAGATGTTCTCTGTTCATATTTTTGTTTGTTGCGGTTACACCCGAGTCAAGAGCCGCATGGCTCACAGGGCTATACCGAATAAATGAAATTGAAAGGCACTCGCGTTGATGTGAATTATTAAATATTCGCGGATGTGGCATTTCGCCTAAATTAAAGCAAAACCCATATGTAACGTGACGGGAAGGAAGGACATTAAACTCGCTTGGCTTGAGAATCATCCATTTTCGGTGCAGCAGTGGCAACATCGGAGTACCTGGTGAAACTCCTACACCCGCGACGACGTAACGCCCAACGGTCTTCGATACAATAGAAAGGTGGGCGACCTGCTGGCTGTACAGCCTTCGCCAGGCCACCTGGGTGCCACGTGGCCCCGCGAGACTCCTCGACGGCCGACGATGGAGGATGAGCGATTGGCCGAGTGCCTAAACTGAGCGCTGCCGAGCACCGCCGCGGAAGATTTCGCGTCTCTCGGCGATGCGCGCATCAACAACAACAAAAGAAGGCGAAGCCCGCACCGGGTTCGACGTCGCTCGGTCTCATCATCCTCAGCCCTCCGCCGGTGTCGACTCGCTTGCCTCGACGAAGGCGATCTCCACGCCAGTGCCGGCAACGGGAGTTGCTCGACCATACTTCACCACGCTGGTCAGTGCCAATTGCCGAAGGCGAGGGAGGCCCGGCGATCTTAGCCGTGGCCGCAAACAGAAATTGCGTCGCCGCGTTCAGTGCGCTTCACCACTGCACCTGCCCCCCCCCCCACCATACCGCCACCCAGATAACCCAACACATGTTAGATTTCCCCACAAACACAAACGAAACGCCTCAACCGTGTGGGACGTCGGCAGCCTCCATCACTCTCCAACTCAATCCGGGAGACACAAACTGATCGGAGGAATTACGGGACATGGTGGTTCCGAGTGCGGTCCGCTGCTAACCGCTGCACCGAACCGCCCCTACCCCCCCCCCCCCCCCCCCCGGGCCTTATCGGCGGAGGTTTTGAGGTCTCTTGGCACGTGTGATTCTGGTCAATGGGGACATCAGCGACTTCCCCCACCATCTCGCCATCCTCCGCCCCCCTCGCTCCTTTCCAAATAAATAATAAAACCGCCCAGTACTCCGACCCACGACCCCGCACTGATTGTGGCATCCCCACCCCAGCTGTCTGCTCGTCAAATCCCGCCACATGTCACTCCACTCGTAATCCACCCCGGCGAGCGGAGCCCTCGACCCCACGCCACAAATCCCCTCGCTGGGGCCGAACCGGGCACACGCTGCCAAAGCGACGCAGCAGCTGCGGCTGCAGCAGCGGCAGCAGTAGCAGCAGTGGCAGCAGCGGCAGCAGCGGCAGCAGCAGCGGCAGCAGCAGCGGTGGCAGTGTGAGAGGCGAGGCAGGAGGCGGTGCTCTCACTGGAGGGACGCGCGTGCACGTGCATGGGCACGCGCCAACGGAGCAGGGGGCGCACGGAGGATGGAGCACGCGCAGATGGACTCCTCGAGATGATTGCGGACGAGGTGGCGTGGGGGTGGGTGGATGGTGTGGGTAGTGAGGGTGGTAAGGGTGGTGGGGTGGGTGGGTGTGTGGTGTGGGTGGGGTGGGTGGTATGAGTAGGGTGGCTGTAGGTGGCACAAGTGGTGTGTGTGTGTGTGCGTGTGTAGCGGTTAGCGCTACGAACCCGTCGACCCGAGTTCGATTCCCGCTCACGGCCAACACCCATGACGATTATCACGTCAACTCAGCCTCATATGGTGCGGTGGACTAATACCATTATTGGGGAGACAGGCTGCCGGGCGTGGAGCTGGCCACCCCATCGCCAGTGTGTCGTGGCTAAAACGGGGGAGGGGGGAGTAATTTGTGTTGGGGTGAGCGGTGGTGTGCGTGGCAGAGATGGCAGACCTGGGACGTGTGGGTGGCACACGGGCGCACGGGTCGACCAGCCCTCGTGCGTTCACCGCATAACCGCACACCCCACACCTTACACCGCACACCCCACACCGCACACCCCACACCGCACACCCCACACCGCACACCCCACACCGCACACCCAACACCGCACACCCAACACCGCACACCCCACACCGCACACCCCACACCGCACACCCCACACCGCACACCCCACACCGCACACCCCACACCGCACACCCCACACCGCACACCCCACACCGCACACCCCACACCGCACACCCCACACCGCACACCCCACACCGCACACCCCACACCGCACACCCCACACCGCACACCCCACACCGCACACCCCACACCGCACACCCCACACTGCACACCCCACACCGCACACCCCACACTGCACACCCCACACCCCACACCGCACACCCCACACTGCACACCCCACACCGCACACCCCACACCGCACACCCCACACTGCACACCCCACACCGCACACCCCACACCGCACACCCCACACCGCACACCCCACACCGCACACCCCACACTGCACACCCCACACCGCACACCCCACACCGCACACCCCCACCGGACACCTGCGGCGCTAGGCACGCCGACCGCCCGATACCAATTTAGCGCTCGCAAGGCCGCGTCGGATGCTCTGGACTGAATACGACTCATTACCGTCCCGTGAAGAGATTGTTAAAAGGTAAAACGAGCGATGGATGTGAAAATAGAAATAATGAATACTTTAAAAACATTTTTTTACCTTTTATGTGTTTGCCCCTCACAATCTTCTCACGAATATCAGAAAGGAGCCCGCTTGCGTGTGTCCACGTGTCCACGTGCCCGCGCGTGTGTGTTCACGTGTCCGCGTGTGTCCACGTGTGTGCCGATTGAACCGCTCGTCCTGTTCACTTTCCATCGGCAATTTGACTCTCCGAGTCAAGGGTGGGGATCCTCTTTGGCAGGCAGACAACCACAGATGAACACACACACACCCCATAGCCACATGAAGACACACACACAGCCACATTAACACACACACAACCACATTAACACACACACAGCCACATTAACACACACAGCCACATTAACACACACACAACCACATTAACACACACACAACCAAATTAACACACACACAGTCACATTAACACACACACAGCCACATTAACACACACAGCCACATTAACACACACAGCCACATTAACACACACAGCCACATTAACACACAGCCACATTAACACACACATTAACACACACAGCCACATTAACACACGCACATTAACACACACACAGCCACATTAACACACACACCCCACAGCCACAAGATCCCCGCATAGGCTTAACAGACTGTAGGGGCAAGTGCTGTTAGCGAGCACCTATGAAGACCGGAACGGCAAACGAGGGGGTGAGTGGCCAGCACCACGCCCGGCCGCCTTTGTCTCCCACGTGGAAATGTTTTTACACATCGCACCAGGTACTCAATTGAGGCTGAGTCGACTTAGGGGAGGCCCAAGACCGGTTCCGATAATCGTCACCGGTGCTGGCCGTGAGCGGGAATCGGTTCCCCGGGGTTGTTAGCGCAGCACGCTCACCGCTACGCTACCGCTCCCCTCACTCTGTTTACTGATTATGCCCCCAGCGTCCATGGAGACGCGCTCGCATGTGGACGCGATGCAAATCAAATCCGCATGGTGCAGACTCAAGCACAGACCCGCAGACTCCCACATATATTCACACACCGGCCCAGCGACTAACACATCGAGACTCGCTTCCCAGCACACAGGGACCCACAGACACACGGAGGGCTCCTGTAGCAGCTTGATGTGCCGTCACCGCTTGTATTGTGGTTGCTGAGCACATCAGGTCCAGAGTCACAAGACGCCAAGCAGCATGCAACAACCAGGCTTCTTGAGCTGCGTTAAGACGTTACTTAGAGTGAGCGAGGATAACGAGCTGTTTGGGAAAGAGGCGATGATGGGGGGAGTGAGTGGGCGAGTGAGTGGGTGGATGGGCGGAGGAGTGGAGGGGAGAGGGGGTTGATGAGTGGGCGATTGATCGGGTGAGTGGGTGGACGAGTGGGTGGACGAGTGGGCGAGTTAGTGGGCAAGTGAGTGGGCGGGTGGCTGAGTTATTGCGAATCGCACCACCGATTAATCGCGCCTCCGATTGGCACGGTTGGCGACGTACGGCGCGAAAGAAGGTCAACATGTACACATGGTGAGCTGCAGTGTGATGGCTGAACACGCCGAGTCTTGGAGAGATACAATAAACATATATAACAAACAAGAGTTCCCTACCCGGCACACCGCATCGGGTATCTCCACCTCGTCACGGCTGCGACCAGGCGGGGCCCTGGGCGACCTACTCCCGCTCACCCGGGTGTCACATTCCACCACGTACCGTGCTCTCACAAGCGGGGAGGGGGGGGGTGAGGGGGGGTTACCAGGACTACTCAGTCGCTATTCGCTTCATTAGCGGCTGCGGCCGTCGACCCAAAAGACAAAAGCGGCAGCGGGGGCTGAGCCGCAAGGCGCGAGGCAGCAACGTCGCCTTCTGGGGCCCTTTTGTCGGAGGATGAAATCCTCGAGCGGGAGAGCAGCCTCCATCAAGGGGGGGGGGGGAGAGCAGCCTCCATCAAGGGGGGGGGGAGAGCAGCCTCCATCAAGGGGGGGGGGGGGGAGCAGCCTCCATCAAGGGGGGGGGGGGAGAGCAGCCTCCATCAAGAGAGACGGAGAGAGAAGGGGGTGGGGGATAGGCGGAGAGGAGGGAGCGTTGACGATTCGCGAATAAATACGCGCTGGGGCTCGAAACTAAACACAACGCGGGATCTGCGAGCGATCTCCACGCGCGCCGGGGTCTTATGGAGTAGAAGCTACCGCCGTCACTCACGGGCATTGTGCAGAGACGGGGAGGGGGAGGGGGCGAGCGAGTTTGCATATTCAGGCGCACACGCGCGCGTGTGCTCGCATGCGTGCGCGCGAAAAGGTGCGAACACAAAGACAAAGGTGACCCGTAGAGCCTCAACAGGCTGTCGGGGGCCAAGTGCTGTTAACGAGAAGGGCGGCACGGCGCACGATGGTGTTCCGTCGCCAGCACCACGGCAGGCCGCCTTTGTCTCCCCAGTGGCGATGTTTACACACTGCACCAGATACTCATATGAGGCCAAGTCGACCTAGAGGAGGCCCAGTACCAATTAAGAATGATCGTCACTGGCGTTCACGTGAACGAGAATCGGGTGGTCGGGTTAGTAGCGCAGCGCGCTAACCACGGTGCCACCGCTCCCTACGCACAACCCGGTTTGTAGCGCAGCGCGCTAACCGTTGCACTACCACTCCACACTGATGCACTCACTTTCACACACGCGCATATACACACGCACATGTCACATACACACGCACACGCGCATACACACACGCACACGCGCTCATAAACACGCACGCGCGCACATACACACACACTCGCACATACACACACACACACACTCGCACGTACACACACGCACATGGCACATACACACGCACACGCGCATACACACACGCACACGCGCTCATAAACACGCACGCGCGCACATACACACACACTCGCACATACACACACATACACACTCGCACGTACACACACGCGCACATACACACACAGGCACTTGCACGCCCACGCGGGGACTCAGGCGCGCGGCGCACACCCACGCACGGCGCGGCAGGGCGGATGGAATTTGCCCAAAAAATCTTCCTCGAAATCAATTAAAACTCGCAGGCCGCGGCAGGAGAAGCGGCGGCAGCAGCAGCAGGTAACACAGTTCGGCCTTGGCACACCCTCCACCTCCCCTGGCCACGAATGAAAGCTCCACGAAGTGTCTTATTATCATCACGTGGAGATCTGTTGCAGCCAAACACTCAACGCGTGGTGACGTTGATTCTAAATGTGTGGGGGGGGGGGGGGCGGAGGGACCCGGAGACACATGCCACGCGACCACGGGGAGAGAGACAGAGAGAGAGACACGCAAACCTCGCATATACAGCAGCGGGTGTCAGGGTCGGGATCGAACCTACGACCTCCTGCATACCAGGCGAGGTCGTTAACATCTCCTAGCCACGGCGGCGACTTCAATCAGCGATGGCGTGCGTGGTGATGGAAGAGACCCTGACGGTGACCGCGGTGGAGCAGGAGCCGCTCGGAGCCCCCGCCACTCGCCCCCGTCCTCCCCACGCCTGTAATTGCTTTATCTGTCGAGGTGTCACAGAGATGACATGCAAGGCTTGCAATGCACCGTGCGGATGGTGTTCGCGAGCCGGCGCTCCGACGTTTGGATGCGACAATTATCGCATATTGTCTTTAGGGCGTGTGTAGTATTTGGTTGATTATTAATGTACACATACGTATAATTACGATGTGATTAAGAAAAAAGTTCGTTCCTGTTTTTACTTCTTCTTTTTCTCTCTCTCGAGTGATCCCCAGGGGGTCGTCTCAAGGGGGTCGTCTCAAGGGGGTCGTCTCAAGGGGGTCGTCTCAAGGGGGTCGTCTCAAGGGGGTCGTCTCAAGGGGGTCGTCTCAAGGGGGTCGTCTCAAGGGGAGGCGACCCCAGTGCCCGGACAAGTCTTCCCGTCCAGAGCGAGTCGATGGCGCGGATGAAACGAGCTGCTCCGACAATGGACACCGACAAAAAATGTGCGGGATTACTCCTAACTCCTCACGGCGATTGAATCCAATCACAGAGCGGTGGCGCAAGTGGTTAGCGCCATCGTGCAACGAACCTGGCGACCCCCTGAATTAGAGTCATTCCCGGCTACATCCACCACGGGTGGAGAGTGATGTCCCCCCCCCACCTCCGGTCCTAATTGCCAACCGCACTGGTGAGGTATGGCCAAACAACCCCAAGCACACGGCACTGGTGAGGTATGGCCAAACAACCCCAAGCACACGGCACTGGTGAGGTATGACCAAACAACCCCAAGCACACCGCACGGATCGTGCACGAAGCCGCCATCCGGCTGGGGATTGACAACGTCTGTCACGTATCATCACTCGTTAGTTGTTCTAATTATTTCCATTAATGCCAAATGTGGATTTTTGAACGTATGTTTGCGCGTACGTTTTGTTCACCACAATCACCATTCCAGCGTCGATTATCTGAACCGGTACTGGGCCTCCCCTATGACGACTCAGCCTCATATGAGGTGCGGCGGTGTTGGCCACGCACCCCCTCTGATGGCAGGCTGCGCTTAATAGGTGCTCGCAAGCGGCACTTGCCCCAACAGTCTGTTAGGACTGCACGGCTCCTTCGCCGTCGTCTCGTGCGCCGCTGCGACGCAGTGCTCGACACTACCTGCACAGGCAGAGCGACGAACGAATTTGGAACACACGTTGGCATGTGCAAAAATAAAGTTGAAATTTAACGAAAACAAAATCAACACCAATTCAGCTGGGGAGAACACGAATATAATTACACGAGCACACCCCCACGCGGTGCAGACAAAACCAGAGGGCGTTCGAGATCACACGATGCGATGTGTAAACTCTCACTGCTTAATTGAACAACAATTAAACACGAGGAGCACGGTGACGACTGCGTCGAAGCAGGCTCCTGCATGTATCAGGGAGCGACCAAGAGGCGGCGACTCGCGACCAAGAGGCGGAGACTCGCCACTCGACGGAGCGACTCGCGCGGAGCGATGTCAGCAACGCCGCGTCGGGGAGCTCAGTGCCAGCGGCGCCGGGGGGACACGTCCCAGTCGGCTCTTGAGAGGTCCTCCTCCACAGTGGTCAGTGGGTCCACTCGACATCCACGCCGGTGCCACCGGTGGCTGCTGGGCTTTTAGAGGGTGGGCAGTTTAGAGGGGGGGGGGGTATTCCCCCCCCCCCCAGGGGCATTCAGCGCCCGCTGATCAAACCCTGGACTCATCACGAGTCAATTTTATGTATCACTTAAGGGGGTTGTTTTGGGTTAGATCACAAATCTATCGAATTGCGCGATGTGGCTGGTTGTAATCACCACGTCGTGCTCAAACTGTAGATGTTGTGGCTGTAATCTCCAACACGCCGCCCGTGTTCTGAAGACGTAAAGTTACGGTGGCGTGCACAACCTTACTAATTGGCATGGCGGGTGATGGTAGTGGTGGTGGTGGTGATGGTTTAAAGACATTCATATTTACGGACCTAACCCACACAAAACAGCACCCCAACTATCGAAGAAGCTCGACTCCACTGAACGGCGCCCGCGTCGCCCGGATGACGATGCCGGCTGTGTTCAGCGGCACGTAGAGAAGCTAGGTGGGGTCACCGCCTCGCACCCTTCGTCTAACCATCTCCCACGAGGGCTGATCGCGCAATGAGAATACTTATCATCATTGTTATTTTAAATCGGACCTTCCGATATGACAGCAGGGACATGGCTGAGTGGTTTCACTCGTCGGCAGGGCATTGTTTCTGCGAGCCTCGCAGCGGCAACACCGCGCCGCCGGTGAACCAAGTAACTGGACTCCCCGTGGAGCGTGACACGCAGACAAAGCGTCGATGGACTCTTTGGGGCAAGTGCTGTTAGCGAGTAGCAGCGCCTGTGAAGCCAGGAACGGCACACGACGGGGTGGGTGGCCAGCACCACGCCTGGCCGCCTTTGTCTCCCCAGTGACGTTGATTACGCACCTCACCAGGTACTTATTTGAGGCTGAGCCCATCTTGGGGATGCCTCGGGGATGGGCCCGCTGGGCGGGAGTGTGACAAAGACAAAGGTCCCCCGTGTTGCCTGAACGGACTGTTAGGGCAAGAGCTGTTATCAAGCACCTATGAAGGCCCGCAAAGGCACACAAAGGATTGGGTGGCCAACACCACGCCCGGCTGCCTTTGTCTCCCCAGTGACAATGATTAAGCACCTCACCAGGTACTTATTTGAGGCTGAGTCGACCTAGGGGAGGCCCATGACCGGCTCAGATAATCGTCACTGGTCTTGGTGGCCGTGAGCGGGAATCGAAACATGGGTCGCCGGGATCGTAGCGCAGCGTAGCGCTCACCAATACAAGACCGCTCCCCCCACACACACAAACAAACACACACAGACACATACACACAAACACACACACACAAACACACAAACACACACAAACACACACACACAAACACACACACACAAACACACACACACAAAACACACACACACACAAACACACACACAAACACACACAAACACACACACACAAACACACACACACACAAACACACACACACAAACACACATAAACACACACAAACACACACACACAAACACACACACAAAACACACACACACAAACACACACACACACACAAACACACACACACAAACACACAACACAAACACACACACAAACACACACACACACAAACACACACAACACACACACACACACAAACACACACACACACACAAACACACACAAACACACACACACAAACACACACACAAACACACACACAAACACACACACAAACACACACAAACACACACACAAACACACACACAAACACACACACACAAACACACACACAAACACACACACACAAATACACACACACAAACACACACACACAAACACACACACAAACACACACACTCGCGTGTAAACACACGGAACACGCGCGCGTGCCACCCAACGGCGAGTGAGGCGACCACCCTGGCCCACCGGAGACACCCGCTCTGCATGCCACGCGTCCTCATTAGCAACGCGTCCTCATTAGCAACGCGTCCTCATTAGCAACGCGCGTGCACGACAATGATGACCGCGCGGAGACAAACATCCCCCACGTAGCCCGAACGGTCTGCTCAAAAGCATCGTCGCCTTCGTCTCCCCAGTGGCGACGTTCAAACACCGCACCGGGTACTCCTCTGAGGCTGAGTCACGCGTAGCTAAAGGCAAAGGTCTCCCGTGTAGCCACCGCAGACTGCTGGGGCAAGTGTCGTCAGCGGACGCCTATGAAGGCCGGAAGAGCGCACGAGGGCGGCGGTGTGGCGAGCACCACGCCCGGCCACCACGGACACCTGGCAGCTAGGGGGCATCTTGAAAGGCTGTTGGGTATCTGAAGTTAAAATTCGGCGTGGTAGGTGCTACGATCCTGGAGTTAGTGTTATGGGTACAAGTGTGTTTAAGAGGTAGCTGGTACCTGCAGTAAACGAGTTGCCGGAGCTGTGCGTCCTGAAACTCAGGCTCCGTGTTGCCCGAGTGTGTCAGGGGCGGAGGTAGGGAAGATAGTGGGATGTGCCCCCAGGGCATGGGTGTGTCCCCGAGGCATGGGTGTGCCCCAAGGGCATTTGGGTGCCCCCAGGGCATGGGTGTGCCCGCTCCTCCAGCCACTCCTCTGATGAGTTCCATGTGTCTGCACACTTCCAACAGCCTCTCCCTATAAATTGCTTACGAATTGCTCAGCCACGATAAGTAAAATATAAACCATGAAGGTTTGTTTTTTATAACGCAGGGAAGTCTCCCTGAAGCTCAGGAGGGTACTGGTGTCACGCTGGAAAGTTTGGCTGTAAGTCCCACGAGCGGTGTTAGTGTGGCTTCGTGTGGCGTGACGGAGGGGGGTGGTGAAAGAGGAACCCGGGAGAAACCACCAGCAGCCGCCCTGCTGTTGCTGCACACGAGCGGAATGACACTCAAAACGTCCACACAGATGGATTTAATAATCCCCAATGCCGTGCTGCCATGCCCCTGGCCACACCTCGCGGCCCATAGCTACAGCACCTGGACATTGCCAGGCGGTCTCCCACGGGAGACCTCACCAGGCACACAGCCCGCTTGGCTTGCGAGGTCTGCCGAGATCGGAACGCATTCAGAGCGATTCGGACAACAGGGAAAGTTTTATTTTTGTAGTTTCACAACGCGGAGCGAGCCGCAGCTTCGTTCTACCCGTCTCCCTGCACGCCTGCAAAAAAGATGAATATCTCGACTCACATTGCAAGCGAAGTGCCCCACCGATCTTCAAAACCAGCCAAGACCAACCCGCTGCTGGATGAAGCTCCATCCAAAGGCCGCTACCATCCCGCAAGGTATTCCCTCCTTGGGGCTGCCTCTCATGGGCGGAGTTTGCGGGGGGGGGCACGGGATCCAGCGCCCCCCCCCCCCCCCGCCGAAACTGGGCACCTTTATCAATTTAGTTTACAATAAAGATTACAAGTAAATACATGGATTACATGCACCCACTATTCATAATGTGATGGACAAAGCGACCCCCCCCCCTCCCTCTCCATGATCGCTGCCTTCCTCGCCTCTGTGCCCCTGCTCGCGGGGGGCACACCGTGGGGGAGAGGGGCGGGGCGGGGGGGGCCCTTCGTGGTGCTGCTGGCGCTGACGTTCGGCGGTTCGTCACCGCCGCTGCCGCTGCTGCTGCGTCACGCTCGTACTGCACAGACATTTGTGTCAGCGCCATGCTGAATGAATGCCCTCCCTCCCTGACACTGTGTCGGTCTTTGGGGCTTGTTTGACCATACTTCACCGCTGTGGTCACGACGGGTTGGCGACGATGGCTGCGAGGGCAGTGCCCCGGGACTGATTTCCCATACGGCGAGCCGCTGATCGTGAGCCGTTGCCCGGAATCGAACTCGAGTTTGCTGGGTTCACAATCGTGGCTGAACGTGAAGAGGACGGAAGCGATCCGCCCTGATGTCTCGCGGCGACCGCCGCTGCTACAGCGGCCAGAACTGCAGAACATCGCTCGCGATCCGTCTCCACGATGGTGGGTTCACACGCGCGGGGGATCAGCGCTTCGGCGATGGCTGCGGTCATCCTTGAGGCCGAGGGGAGCCGGAGCGAGAGGAGGAGACGACAGAGCGAGCGGAGGAGAAGGAGCGAGCAGAGACGGAGATGGAGCGAGATGAGGAGAAGGAGCGAGGGGAGCAGCCGTACAAATGAAGGCAGCTGCGCGTGACCTCTGTTCCGCGACCCCCACGAGCGGAGAGCCGTAGTCGATCGATGTCGCGGGTCGTTCATTATTGAGACAATTGACCATAATTGATCAATTGCTAAATCACTGCATCGTCCGGCTGGTGCGCCTCGATTTATGATTCGCCTGCTGCTGCTGCGCTAAAAGTCCCATTACTACGCATGGACGAGATCCATAGACTCACATAGAAGATCCATAGACTTACACAGAGACCCATAGACTCACATAGAGACCCATAGACTCACACAGAGACCCATAGACTCACATAGAGCCCCATAGACTCACACAGAGACCCATAGACTCACATAGAAGATCCATAGACTCACACAGAGACCCATAGACTCACACAGAGACCCATAGACTCACACAAAGACCCATAGACTCACATAGAGACTCATAGACTCACAAATACCCATAGACTCACATAGAGACCCATAGACTCACATAGAAGATCCATAGACTCACAAAGAGGCCCATAGACTCTCACATAGAGACCAATAGACTCACAAAGGGACTCATAAACTCACATAGAGAGACAAAGACTCACATAGAGATCCATAGACACACATAGATACCCATAGACTCACATAAAGACCCATAGACTCACACAAAAACCCATAGACTCACATAGAGACCCATTGACTCACATAGAAGATCCATAGACTCACAAAGAGGTCCATAGACTCTCACATAAAGATCAATAGACTCACAAAGGGACTTATAGACTCACATAGAGACACAAAGACTCACATAGAGATACATAGACACACATAGAAACCCATAGACTCACACAGAAACCCATAGACTCACACAGAAACCCATAGACTCACAAAGAGAACCGTAGACTTTACGTAAGTCTTGCACGATGCGTGGACGTACCCAACGTCGCCTGAAGAACGCGGCCCCTAATCAGCTCTCCATCTCCCCCTCTGCGGTGCCTCGCAAGAGAGACGCGTGGTGGAACAGCGCACGCACGCACGCACACGCTGCCCAACTATCGCAACGGATTATCGAGCGCATGCGCAACGTGCTGCCGACTTACAACGGTGCCCACGTGTGACCTCTCACCCCTTCTGCCCCTCCTGATGTTGCTCTCCCAATGACGTCACGAGACAAAGAGGCATCCCATTGGGGAGTGTCGCGCTTGAGCGCAACGCGTGAATCAGAGAAGGGCCAGCGGAAGTGGATACCAGGGAGCTACCTCTGAGATCCCTTCACTCGATCTCATTTTGTGCTGTTTCTTGTATTTCGTAATTTTTACTGACTTTGGCGAATGAGACTCCGATCCTGGTCTCGCGAGTTCTCACGCAGAATCATATTGGAAGTTGACCTCTGCACGACATTGCAGGGCATTCTCCTTGAGCCCGTTCATAAGCCACGCCCAGCGTGACACGGCCACCTATGACGTCGCCAGGCCACACCCAGCGGCACACGAGGGAGCAGGGGTTGACGTCTCTTTTTTTTGCTTTCTCATCAATTTTCACGTTGTCGGATTAGTCGAGCGGGTCGAAGAGATCGGCAGAAACATCGACCCGTACCTCCGATGAGCCACGGTTGGCTACGTAAGGTGCTAAAGAAGTTCAACAGAAATACACTCATCGCGCAGGCGGATATTTATGAACGGTATTTTGGAGAAAAGCATCGCTTTGATTTGCGTCGTTTCCATATTCGTAGTCGCACCTTTCAGGAATGCATCACAGACGTACACCGCGGTTGTTACTCTGTATGTTATCTTTATTCGCAGACCTTAGTGTATTATGTATGCTCCTCCTCCGCGCACATGTTTGGGAGATCCGGAGTGCGATGCAAGGACACGAGTCGTACATATTATATAGATACAGTATGAAGATACATAGACTAAACGATTAAACTATGTTTTTTTATTGTACCAGGTAAGGCCCACTGAGGTATTTTTCATGAGCGACCTAGCTATCACAAATGATAGTTCAACAAAGTGGCTTATAGCGTGGAAGTTAATAGCAGCCAAAAACTCTAAACGCGTGTTGATTCTAAATGTCGAGAGGAAACGCCAGAGAAAAATCCACGCGGCCGCAGGGAGAGAGAGACATTCAAACTCCAAATACACAGCAGCAGGTGCCAGGGTCGGGATTGAACCCAAGACCTCCTGCATACCCAGCGAGGTCGTAAACATTTCGTAGCCACCGCGGCGCCAATAACTAACCCGCCACGAGCTACGCTTGTCCCCGGCTCGTTCCGGAACCACGCGCAGTCTGGTTCAGATTTTCACTCCCACCGCCGCGACCACGACCGGGACGGCGGGGGGGGGGGGGGCGACGCAGCAGGGGAGGGGGGAGGAAGACGGGGGGGGGGCATGTCGGGGTGGGGGGGTTATCGATGTAGAGTTGAGAAAGATTGCCCGCTGGGTAGCTACGCGGCCGTGGTGAAACATTGGCCCTGACAATGCCGGCAACATTTCACGAATCTGGGGCACAGTTCAACATCTAATTCCGATGGGGCCAGGACCCAGGGCGCCCCGGCAAATGTGCATCTCCACATTCGCGGCACGAACCTAGGTGGTCTAAATAAAACAACGAGCGGCGCCGATTAACAATTAATAGCCCGATGGGCGCCGTCGTGAGTAGTGGTGGCAGCTCCACCTCCTCGACCAGGAGACCCGCGAGTAAATTAGCGATTCCATTGCACGCGGACTTAAAAAAATATCAAGATTCAGCAAAAAAAAATCATCGCGGACATTCGTCGCATACCGAGCGCGGCATTAGCCGCCCCCCCCCCCCCCCCCCGCTTAATGCGCCGTTAGAAATAATGCGAGCCACAACGGTAGAATATAAACATTAAGAATATATTAGACGTTAATCTGCAGACTCAGACGGGTGTGGGGGGGAATAATTTGGAATGCGTCCTCGCTAATCTACACGCGCGCGTCGCGATGTTTACGACCATAGGCGATGGACGGGACGAAATGTGTCGCGCAGAAGTTTGCGCACTCACGCCAAGCGCATTGCAGGGGGGTGCGAGATGCGCTCGCTCCGCAGAGACCCCGTTGGCCAAGGAGCGGTCACGCAGCCAGAGTCGTGACGTCTGTCTGTCTGTGTCCTCGTCTTCTGCCTGTTCATCCGTTTTTTTTCGCGTTGCACTGTCCGTGTGTGGGATATTTACACAGGGTTGGTGTACGGTGATTTTTTCTGAAATATTTTTCTGTCTTTTCTTGGATTTTCTGTTTGCACTCAGTCACTTTAAGATGTTTTCTTGTTCATGTTTTTGTTTGTTGCGGTTGCACCCGATTCAAGAGCCGAATGGCTCACAGGGCTATACCTAAGAAATGAACTTTGAACTTTGTCTGTCTGTCCGTGTGTCTGTCTGTCTGTGTGTCTGTCTGTCTGTGTGTCTGTCTGCCTGTGTGTCTGTCTGTCTGTGTGTCTATCTGTCTGTCTGTCTATCCGTGTGTCTATCTGTCTGTGTGTCTATCTGTCCGTGTGTCTGTCTGTCCGTGTGTCTGTCTGTCTGTCCGTGTGTCTGTCTGTCTGTCTGTCCGTGTGTCTGTGTGTGTGTCTGTCTGTCCGTGTGTTTGTCTGCCGTGTGTCTGTCTGTCTGTGTGTCTGTCTATCTGTCTGTCTGTGTGTCTGTCTGTCTGTCTGTCCGTGTGTCTGTGTGTGTGTCTGTCCGTGTGTTTGTCTGCCGTGTGTCTGTCTGTCTGTGTGTCTGTCTATCTGTCTGTCTGTCCGTGTGTCTGTCTGTCTGTGTGTCTGTCTGCATGTCTGTGTGTCTGTCTATCTGTCTGTCCGTGTGTCTGTCTGTCTGTGTGTCTGTCTGTCTGTCTGTCTGTCCGTGTGTCTGTCTGTCTGTGTGTCTGTGTGTATGTCTGTCCGTGTGTCTGTCTGTCCATGTGTCTGTCTGTGTGTCTATCTGTCTGCCTGTGTGTCTATCTGTCTGCCTGTGTCTATCTGTCTGTCCGTGTGTCTGTGTGTCTGTCTGTCTGTCCGTGTGTCTGTCGGTGTGTGTGTCTGTCTGTCCGTGTGTCTGTCGGTCCGTGTGTCTGTCCGTGTGTCTCTCTGTCGGTCCATGTGTCAATCTCTGTCCATGATTTTAGAAGAGCCATGAAAGCCCCAAACCAATCGTTACAAGACTCACCACACAATTCACCAGCACCAGACCTAAACTCGCTCCACAGCTAATCAACCCCGGTACGAAGCTGCCTGCACAGCTCATACAACACGAGTTCTAAACTCACCAGACATCTCACGAACGCCAGCACTACACTCACGACGCCACTCACCACAGCGTGTGAACACGTGTGTGCGTGTGCGTGTGTGTGACCTGTGTGACCTGTGTGTTTGGCACGCGTGTAAATGCTCGCGTCTTTGAGCGACTGATGTGAATGTCGGTGATGTTCTAGGTGATGTTAACTACCTCGCCTGGTATACAGGAGGTCCTGGGTTCGATCCCGATCCCGACCATGACGCCTGTTGTATATTTGGGGTTTGCGGTGTCTTTCTCCCCGTGGTTCTGTGGATTTTTCTCCAGGTTTTCCCTCCACATTTATAATTAACATGCGTCTAGTGTTCTCGGCTGCGTTAAATTACCACGCTTTAAACCGCTTAGCTATCAATTTTGGCCAGGTTGCTTCTGAAAAAAACAGCTTCATAGCTCAGTATCTGGTAAAATACAAGTTTAGTTTTCGTTAGTTTAGTATTAGGAAGCGGAAATCAGGTACAAATCTGGTCAAGTCCACGCTTGAACTATTCACATTTCAGTGCCGAGGTTGATGTCACTCGCAGCCACTTTCATTCTCGTGTCCCAACTACATTACCACCCAGCATCAGTGCAGCAAGTCAACAGCAGGCAGTGAGGCCTTGCTACCGGCGACTGGCTTACACAATGGACCCCCCACCCACCCACCCACCCAGGGAGGACGAGGCTCACTTAGTAGACTGGATTACCAGCTTGTTAATCTGCCTCTGGCTCATCCTCCTCCTCCTCCTCCTCCTCCCATCATCCTCCTCCCGCCACAGACGTGGCGTTATCCCCATGAGCTACCGCTGGCCATTCAGCACCTCGGTCTAATTAGGAATGGGCCTGCAGTGTGCACGCGCAGACACACGCACGGACACACGCACGCGCAGACGAAAAGACTAAGATCCCCCGTGTAGCCTTAACAGACTGCTGGGGCAAGTGCTGTTAGCGAGCATCTACAAAGGTCGGCACGGCGGTGGTGGCCAGCACCACGGCCCGCCGCCTTTGTCTCCCCTAGTCGCGATATTTACACACTGCACCAGGTACTCCTTTGAGGCTGAGTTGATCTAGGGGAGGCCAAGGACCAGTTCAGATAATCGGCACTGGTGTTGACCGTGAACGGGAATCGAACTCGGGTGGCCCGGTTCATAGCGCAGCGCGCTAACCGCTACACTGCCGTTCCCCACACACGCACGGACACGCGCGTCTGTGACCTCCCTGCGACCCCGAGCGGCGGGGCACTCGCCCGGTCACATCCGCAGGGTCCCCGCCGGAGCTCCTCCGCGGTGACTCTGGGGAGCAGACTCGCTGCAAAGTGTGGACCGGAATCGTTGCAAGGTCAACAGAGGTGAGTGAACTCCTGCTGCCAAAACAATGAGCATTGATGCGTTGGTGTTCATGTCATCTGTGTACAGCTCTGAGCTCGTGGTGGAAATTCCAAGTTCCTATTGTGGGGGTGAGTCTATCCAGAGGATAAACGACGTTGATCTCCCCCAACAAAGTGTGTACTTATTTTATCAGACCGGTTAAAATATGCGAGCTGCCCTTCAGACCGCTGAGCCATCAGAGCTTTCAAGGCGTGGACTCTCTACAATATATTGCCGTGGCTACGAATCGCTCCAGTCTATGCCTGAAAGCTATTCAGAGAGAGATGATTCCGTTCACGAGACCAACTGATAATGGACATGACTCTTGAAGAGCTAGGCCCACGGAAAGGTGGACTCGACTACTGCAATGTGGACAGGACCACGGCAAGGCCAACCAACGGTAAGGTGGATTAGACGATTGTAAGTTGATACTACTTCCCCCAAGGTGGACCAGCAGAATGTCGACTTGAATCAAGAGAAATAGCCTCAACTACTGCAAGGTGGACCACCGCAGATGTGGATAGACCACTGGATAGGTATACCAGGACGCGGCAAGCTGGACCAATGCTAAGGTGGACTTGTCGGCAGGAAGGTGGACCTGGAGGGCTGACGCGGAGTGACCGTCGGCTGCACGGGGGCTCGAGTCCGAGGGCTGTAAATCGCCGCGCTCGTCGCTCGGAGCCACCGCCATGAATATTTCGTGAGATGGGGCGAGCATCGAGCGCCCTGCACGGACCGTAACTCTCGTGGCCGAGGGGTCACAGGCCGCTCAGTGTCGCCGCACCACCATCAATTACCGCCACCTACCACCATAATCATCATCATCGCCATCATCATCACCATCGCCATCATCATCCTCACCATCATCATTACTATCATCATCATCATCACCTTGCTCCTGCTACTTCCTGCTGCCGGCCCCCCACGTAGGAGCAGGCCCACGCCAACGCGTCCTTAGTCTGCTGTCACCGTCACCGCACCACTACTTTGAAGAGCCCCACTTCATTTTAACCACTGTCATCTCATGATGAATTTCATGATTATTGTAAAGCACCTTGGATAAAGACGTGGTATACATTCAAATAAGAAAGCATGAGACCACGTACCAACAACAATACCACCACCGACAACAACAATACCACTATCACCACCACCAACAACAATGCCACTACCACTGCCATCATCAGCAACAATGCCATCACAAACCACAATCCCACCACCAACAACAACAATACCACCAACCACCCGCGGTATCCACCCGCGGTGTCCACCCGCGGTGTCCACCCGCGGTGTCCACCCGCGGTGTCCACCCGCGGTGTCCACTCGCGGTGTCCACCCACGGTGTCCACCCGCGGTGTCCACTCGCGGTGTCCACCCGCGGTGTCCACCATGGTGTCCACCCACGGTGTCTACCCGTGGTGTCTACTCGCAGTGTCCACCCGCGGTGTCCACCCGCGGTGTCCACCCGTGGTGTCCACCATGGTGTCCACCCACGGTGTCTACCCGCGGTGTCTACTCGCGGTGTCCACCCGCGGTGTCCACCCATGGTGTTCACCCGTGGTGTCCACCCATGGTGTCCACCCGCGGTGTCCACCCACGGTGTCCACCCGCGTTGTCCACCCGCAGTGTCCACCCGCGCCTCCCTCCAGGGCCGCCCGAGTGTCCCAGGGTAGACGCCGCCTCAGACGCGTGCTCCCAATCACGCGTCTCAAATTTACCAACAACAAGCAGATTTATTCGTCTTTTTTTCATATAAAAACATGATTTTAGTTTTGTACGAAATAAACTAACCCAATTATACGTTAAGCCTTGCTAATATATACTCTACGTGATTGCCTCCCTGCTGCTGCTGAGGATACAGAGGGAGAGATGGCGGGGAAGACACAGTTGGAACGGTCAAAGTGCGGCGTGGCACTTTGAAGCATTGGGACAAGAAGCGAGCCGTGCCGTGCCACCGAGACCAGCCCGGCACGGCTCGGGTCTCAATGTCCGACGGCCGTGAAAACGCAGCAGCGGTAGCAGCAGCAGCAGATATCGCACACGGACATTCACCGAAAGAAAAACTTGCGCGGCTCGCTCGCTCGATCTCTCATAATCCCTTCAGTCGTTAAATAATGTAGCAAATGTTTTCCGAAGCCTGTCTTATTTCTCGAGGCGAGACTGCTCAGCAGTCGATGGGAGGCAGTGTCCTCTGTAATCTGGCACGATAAACCTCCCACCCCCTCCACCACCGCACCCACCCTCACACATCGGGTTGCTGGAGGGCCAACTCTGGTCCTAAAATCTCACCAGAAGCTCCACACGCGGGGCCGCCAGCTTGCCTTTGCGCAGCCATCCGTCTAACAATCCACGCCAGTACTGCCGGTAACTCTCTCCAGCCACCGTCTATGCCCTTGCCTCTCCGCCCGTTCATCCCGGGGATGAAGTCGCTGCCCCCCCCCCCCTCTCCTTCTTCCTCTGCCGTGGAATTTCCACGGGGGGCCCCGGACCGCGGCTCCCACTAAGCCGCTTCGCTTAGCGGGGAAATGAACATCTCTCGGGGGCTATCGGCACATCGCCCCCATTCCTGCCGCGAGGCTTTGGGTGCGCAGTCTTATTGTGATTCCGGGCATCGCTCCTCCATGCCGAGCGCCCGGGCTAATATCCTCTTCGTGCCGCAACCTCAAGGAATTATCGGCTTCGGAGCATTAGAATGTGTCGCCCGGGCGACCGCCGTGTTTCTGTCAATCAAGCGCGCCAATCCCCGCCGGCATATTCAATTCCCACTTCTGATTTTTTTAGCAGATCGCGCGATCTGCGGCCGCGCTGCTCTTTTAAGCGGCTGGTAGAAAAATAAATCAACGTGGTCGGGTCGCCGATACTGCAGACAATCACGCATTGGCGCAAAGAGACGCACACGCACACACGCACGCACACGCACACACGCACGCACGCACACACGCACACGCACGCACAGAAGCACGCACGCGCACACGAACGCACACACACACACGCACGCACATGCACACACGCACACGCACGCACGCGCACACACACACGAACACGCACGCACACACGCACACACGCACACGCACGCACACACGCACACACACACGCACACACACACGCACGCACACACACACGCACGCACACGCACGCACGCACGCACACACGCACACGCACACACACACGCACACACGCACACGCACGCACGCACACACACACGCACACACACACGCACACACACACGCACACACGCACACGCACGCACGCACACACGCACGCACACACACACGCACGCACACGCACGCACACACGCACGCACGCACACACGCGCCCAGAGTACCGTCGGACAATAGGGCTCGCGGGCTCAGAGACAATGACTCGGGAGGACGCATACATCCACGGCAGCATTGGATCGTGGGCACTGTGGGGAATAATTAAAGCGTGGAGCTGCGAGCTGGCTCTTCGCTTACATCGCAGTGTCGTTTAAGTCTCAACAGAAATATTTGTTTTTGTATTTTACCTGGTAAGGCCCACAGAGTTATCAAAGCTCTTTCAGAAGCGACCTGGCGATCGCGAGTGATAACTCGACGAAGTGGCTCGTTGTCATGTAGACATGTACCCGAAGAGAAAGAGAGAGACACCGCAAACTCCACATATACAGCAGGTGTCAGGGTCTGGATCGAGCCCGCGACCTCCTGTACACCAGGCGAGGTAGTTAACACCCCAGCCACGCACGGGTGGGTGAAGGCAAGTTGCCGAAGAAGCTCCAGGCATATTGAACGAAACGTTGGACATCATGTGGAGAGCTCACCTCCCAGCCCAACGTTACTTTCCGGGTCGCCGCAAGACGCCACGTGGCTGCTGTAGTTGTGGCCAGAGCCATGGCGAGAAGGATACTGGGCGTGGTGCGCCGGGCACGGGTGGATTTTCCGGTGTCACCGACCGTGACGCGGCCCAAATTAATATCTGCCCAGAGGGCGTGCTGGCACAGGAAACAAAGCACCGTGTAGCCTTGAACAGACTGTTGGGGCAAGTGTAAGTGGCCGTCACCACCCCCGGCCGCCTTTGTATCCCCAGTACTGATGTTTACACACTGCACCAGATGCTCATTTGAGGCCTAGTCGACGTAGGAGAGGCCCAGCACTGAGCGCGATTCGAACTCAGGTGGCCGGTGCGCGAACAAAACACAGAGGTCACCCGCATCGCCTCAACAGACTGTAGGGGGAGGGGGTGGATGACCAACACCACGCCCGGCCGCATTTGTCTCCCTAGTGGCGATGTTTACACACCGCACCAGGCACCCATTTGAGGCTGAGTCGACCTAGGGGAGGCCCAGGACCTGTTCAGATAATCGTCACCGGTCTTGGCCGTGAGCGGGAATCGAATCCGCGTCACCGGGTTCATAGCGCAGCGCGCTAACCTTTACACTACCACTCCCCACTAACACACTCACTCACACACACTAACATACACACACACACACTAATACACTAACACACACTAACACACACTAACACACACTAACACACACTAACACACACTAACACACACTAACACACACTAACACACACTAACACACACTAACACACACTAACACACACTAACACACACTAACACACACTAACACACACTAACACACACTAACACACACTAACACACACTAACACACACTAACACACACTAACACACACTAACACACACTAACACACACTAACACACACTAACACACACTAACACACACTAACACACACTAACACACACTAACACACACTAACACACACTAACACACACTAACACACACTAACACACTCTAACACACACTAACACACAATAACGCACACACGAGGGGGTAGGTAGCCAGCACCACGTCCGACCGCCTTTGTCTCCCCAGTGGCGATGTTTACACACCGCACCAGGTACTAATTTAAGGCTGAGTCGACCTAGGGGATGCCCAGGACCGGTTCAGATAATCGTCACTGGTGTTAGCCGTGAGCGGGAATCGAACCCGGGTTGCCAGGTTCATAGCGCAGCGCGCTAACCGCTACACTACCGCTCCCCTTACTCACTCACACACACACTAACACTCACACACACTAACACACACTCACTCACAACAACAACAACAACCACCATTCGCCACTAAGTGGCGGTGACGTCACCACGACGCTTGTGCCAGGCCAAGTGCACCTTGAGGCCACGTGAAGTGTCGAACGCCCGCTGACAGGAGGTCACGGGGCAGACCCAGCAGGTGCCACGGGTCGACTGACCGAGATGACCGAGATGACTAACATACACACACACTAACACACTCACTCACCCACACTCACACACACTAACACACTCACTAACACACTCACTCACACACTAACATACACACTCACACACACTCAGACACACACTCACACTAACACACACTAACATACACACACACACACACTAACATACACACACACACACTAACATACACACTCACGCACCCGCGAACAGAGAGCGCACCCCATGGGACACTAACAGCCGACGCGCAGACGCCACGGCGACCAGAGCCAACAGCCACGCACACAACAGCGCACAGTCCCCTCGATGTGTCTCTCTGTTTGCTTCTTAAATTATTTATTTCGACGCCTCTCTCTCCCTCCCTCCCTCTCCGCTCTTTGGGTTTAGCGTCCCGACACAGCAATTTCCGCTCTCTTATCTGGGGACACAAACGCGCGCGCGCGCCCGACGAGCGCGCGCGCGCGCGTGACACGCGCGGGGCCCTCCTCGCGCTCCGATTCCTATCTCGGCCCCGCAAATCACAAGGCCCGCGGGGGGAGGGTGGCTTGGGCCACTCGGGGGAGGGAGGGAGGGAGGTCTGGGCGCGAGGACACGGGGACAGGAGGACGCGACGGAGCGCCGAGGGTTCACGCGATAAGTCGAGACCGACAGCCTCGCCAGATAACGCCCCGCGTGTTGCTTCGCCTCTTTTACCATCAGTCTTGTTCTTTACTCCTGCTCCTCTGTGCGGGCGAAGCGTGTGCGCGTGGCTGTGTGTGTGTGCGCGTGGCTGTGTGTGTGTGCGCGTGGCTGTGTGTGTGCGTGTGCACCTATTTGGGTGCGTATCTGTGTGCGTGCGCGTGTGCGCTTTTGTGTGTGCGTTTGTATGCGTGTGTGCGTACGAGTATGTGGGGAGCGGTAGTGTAGTGGTTAGCGCGTTGCGCGGACAGCACTTGCTCCTACAGTATGTTTAGGCTATACGGGGGATCTTTGTCTTTGTGGGGAACGCTGGAGCAGCTGTTAACGCGCCGCGCTACGAACCTGGCGACCCGAGTTCGATTCCCGCTCACGGCCAACACCGGTGACGATTATGTGAACCGGTTATGGGCTTCCCCTAGGTCGACTCAGCCTCAAGTGAGTACCTGTTGCGATGTGTAAACATCACCACTGGGAAGACAAAGGCGGCCGGGCGTGCTGCTGGCCACCGACCCTCAGCATAGGTGCTCACCGACACGAACTGCGGCCGTAGATCGATTCGGAGGAGCACGATCCTTTCGTGTCAAAGTTAATTTCCCTGGCGCTGTGAGGAGCGCCCCGTGGTGTGGGCACTCGGATTGTTTCGTTTGATGATCCCGGGGACGGGCGTAGCCGCCAAATGGGATTACGGTTGATGTGTGTCTCATCACGGCACAATGGAACGACACGCTCCCTGCGTTGGTTAATGCAACGGAGGACGGCTCGGACAGACTGCAGTGTGTCCCACGCCGCGTCCCATTCATCGCAGTGCATTTCATAGTCAATCTCAATTAGCCGACCGTCATCCCTGCACTTCGCGGGCAACGGCTTCATCTGACGGGTCAACAATTTACTCGACACACACGCAGAGACACACACACGCAAAGACACACACACGCAGAGACACACACACGCAGAGACACACACACGCAAAGACACACACACACACGCAAAGACACACACACGCAAAGACACACACACGCAAAGACACGCCACACGCACACACGCAAAGACACGCCACACACGCAAAGACACACACACGCAAAGACACACACACGCAAAGACACACACACGCAAAGACACACACACACACGCAAAGACACACACACGCAAAGACACGCCACACACACACACGCAAAGACACGCACACGCAAAGACACACACACGCAGAGGCACACACACGCAAAGACACACACACGCAAAGACACACACACACACGCAAAGACACACACACGCAAAGACACGCCACACACACACGCAAAGACACACACACGCAAAGACACACACACGCAAAGACACGCCACACGCACACACGCAAAGACACGCCACACACGCAAAGACACACACACGCAAAGACACACACACGCAAAGACACGCCACACACGCAAAGACACGCCACACACAAAGACACACACACGCAAAGACACACACACGCAAAGACACACACGCACGCAAAGACACGCCACACACACACGCAAAGACACACACACGCAAAGACACACACACGCACACACGCAAAGACACGCCACACACACACGCAAAGACACGCCACACACGCAAAGACACGCCACACACACACACGCAAAGACACACACACGCAAAGACACACACACGCAAAGACACGCCACACACACACACGCAAAGACACACACACACGCAAAGACACACACACGCAAAGACACGCCACACACACACACGCAAAGACACGCCACACACGCAAAGACACGCCACACACGCAAAGACACACACGCAAAGACACACACGCAAAGACACGCCACACACACACGCAAAGACACACACGCAAACACGCCACACACGCAAAGACACACACGCAAAGACACGCCACACACGCAAAGACACACACGCAAAGACACGCCCACACGCAAAGACACACACGCAAAGACACACACGCAAAGACACACACGCAAAGACACGCCACACACGCAAAGACACACACGCAAAGACACGCCACACACCAAAGACACACACGCAAAGACACACACGCAAAGACACACACGCAAAGACACACACGCAAAGACACGCCACACACGCAAAGACACACACGCAAAGACACACACGCAAAGACACGCCACACACGCAAAGACACACACGCAAAGACACGCCACACACGCAAAGACACACACGCAAAGACACACACGCAAAGACACGCCACACACGCAAAGACACACACGCAAAACACACACGCAAAACACCCACACACGCAAAGACACACACGCAAAGCACACACGCAAAGACACACGCAAAGACACGCCACACACGCAAACACACACGCAAAGACACACGCAAAGACACACACACGCAAACACACACGCAAAGACACGCCACACACGCAAAGACACACACGCAAAGACACGCCACACACACGCAAAGACACGCCACACACACACGCAAAGACACGCCACACACACACGCAAAGACACGCCACACACACACACGCCACACACACACACACGCCACACACACACACACGCAAAGACACGCCACACACGCACACGCAAAGACACGCCACACACACACACGCAGAGACACACACACGCAAAGACACACACACGCAAAGACACACACACACACACGCAAGACACACACACACACACACGCAAAGGACACACACACGCAAAGGACACACACACACACACACGCAAAGACACCACACACACACACACACGCAAAGACACGCCACACACGCACACGCAAAGACACGCCACACACACACACGCAAAGACACGCACACGCAAAGACACGCCACACACGCACACGCAAAGACACGCACACGCAAAGACACACACACACACACGCAAAGACACGCCACACACGCACACGCAAAGACACGCCATACACACACGCGCGACACGCCACACACACACGCACACAATTGGCGATGTTTACACACCGCACTAGGTACTCATTTTTCCTGGGTCTCCCTTAGTCGACCTAGGGGAGGCCCAGGACCGGTTCAGATTATCGTCACAGCACACTAACCGCTACACTACCGCTCCCCACACACATGCATACGCGCACGCACGCGCGCGAACACACGCACGCATACAACGGTACATAGACAAATACCGATACCAACACCCGCTAAGTCTCCAGGCCACGTGCACTTTGAGACCACGTGGAGGCTCGCTGCTGACAGGAGGAGGTCACGGGACAGACCCAGCAGGTGCCATGGGTTGGCTAACCGAGATGACTGGCAGATGCACCACATAGCCACACAAAGACAAAGATCCCCCGTATAGCCTTAACAGACAAGTGCTGTTAGCGAGGAGCATCTATGAAGGCCGGAACAACACACGGGGGGGTGGGTGGCCATCACCACGCCCAGCAGGCTTTGTCTTCCTGAACACACAGTCATGATTTAAGGCTGAGTTGACCTAGGGGAGGCACGGGACTGGTTCAGATAATCGTCACTGGTGTGGAAATTGAACACTCGGGTCGTCGGGTTCGCAATGCAGCGTGCTAACTTCTACCCCCCCCCCCCCCCGCATCACACAACACGAAGCGAGCGGCACCTATGAAGGCAGGCACGGCACACGAGGAAGCGGATTGCCAGCACAACGCCCCGATGGCTTTGTCCCTCCATCGGCGATGTTTACACACCGCACCAGGTACTCATTTGATGCTGAGTCGACCTAGGGAAAACCCAGGACCGTTTCAGATAATCGTCACCGGTGTTGGCCGTGAGCGGGAATTGAACTCGGGTCGCCGGGTTGATAGCGCAGCGCGCTAATCACTACGCTACCGCTCCTCCTCCAACCAGACACACACTCATCTACGCACACAAACATCACACACACACAGACGCACACTCATCTACGCACACAAACATCACACACACACAGACGCACACTCATCTACGCACACAAACATCACACACACACAGACGCACACTCATCTACGCACACAAACATCACACACACACAGACGCTGTACATTTAACACACAAAACAGAGGCAGAGCAAGAGAGAAAGAGAGAGCCCAGGGCGGGGAATTCTCGTGTCCCAGCCGCGCGTTAGTGAATCATTTGCCTTGGCAGCGAGGGTGTAATTGGTACATTTCCAAAGGAGCCGCGGTTTTTATGGTGAGGGGGGGGGGGCAAAGCATCGGTTACAAATTGGAGCGCCACTCGGCAGCAGCACGGCGACTCCCGCGGTGACCGCTGCTGAGCCGGAGCCGAGAAGTCACGGCACCCCTCGGGCCCCCACCGCATCCCCCCCCGCCCCGCCCCTCTCTTTGCACGGCTACAAATGTCCAAAAACGCTCAGCGGACAGCAACAAGCAGCCCTATTGCGCGCACGGTGTCCGCTTGATCGATTGCTGTCGAGTGACCGAGAGGTAAGAGTTTTGACGCGTGTGTTGACTCGTGCACGTGTGCCATTACTGCATCATCGTTATTATTATTACTCACAGCAGAGGCGTGAAACTGCGGAGTTAAACCCGCCACCATCTGACGCAGCCAATCTGTGAGGGTTGTCACGGCAACAAGACGAGTTCAGCACTTCGGTGCGCTGGAGAGCAAACCCACAACAACATTCACAATTCGAGTACTGTGACATGTCGCCGGAAATTCTTATTCTTATTGCTGTTGTCGTAAGAACTTAGGTAGGAAAGAAGAGATGCTGGTGATGGAAGGGGGGGATTCCACCGTGTAAGCAGTGGGGTGGGGGGGGAGAAGCAGACACGGAACGGAGGTGGCCTGAATTGTGGTGAGTGGGCGAGTTAGCGTTACACATGTACACGGGGGTAGCGCTAGGCTGGTATGCTGCGTACACGTGCCGTGTTTCATGGCAATCACGTCTACTTTTTAATTTGTTGCTGGCGGAAACCCTTCTTCCAACGCCGCATCAAGCGTGTGGGTTATTTGGCCATACTTCACCACGATGGGCAAGTCTGGGTTGTTGAACGGAGGGGATGGGTGGGGGTCAGGGGGGTTCTCATGACCAGACCGCTCAGTGGGAGGACAGCACCCCAACTGAGTGGGAAGTCTTGAGACTCTGCGATGGGGACAGAGAGGAAGAAGAATGGTTAACGATTCGTTGGTGAGCGTGCGAGGAGGAGGATGCTGCTATGGCAGGGAAGGCAGGGTGGGGGGGGTGAGGGGCGGGAGGGGAAGTTGGACGTAGGACAGGGCAGCAAAGATCAGAGGGCGAGGGGGCAGGCGTTATCAGCAGCTACACGGGTGACCACCCTTAGGCTGTCGCTACCTTGTATCTGTGACCTCCGCATCACGCCGCGCTGACGTCTAAATCCCTCAATCTAAACCACGGCTCACCCGTGGATTAAAAGTACATTCCAAAGTCAAACAAAGCGCGCGCAGGTGGGGGGGGGGGGGGTGGACGGGGGAGCAGAGAGAATTTGTATTTGTGGTCGTGGTGAGCGCAGCCGTGAGCGGCGAGGGGGGCGGTGATGGATTCATCTTGCCCCACGATTTGAGTCCTCGCAGCGCCAACGGAACGGTGAGCCCCCCGAAGGGGAGGGGGGCACGTGGAGGGAGGGAGTGTGTGGGGCGCTACATTCCCGCGGAATTCTCGACGCTGCACTGCAGCCTACAACGCTTTCAAGCGATGACAACAATCGAAAGAACAAACAACAACAACAGCAGTCTCAACAACGCACACAAACGATGTGTCTAGACATGGCCTAGACACCCTGACGTGTCTAGACATGGCCTAGACACCCTGACGTGTCTAGACATGGCCTAGACACCCTGACGTGTCTAGACATGGCCTAGACACCCTGACGTGTCTAGACATGGCCTAGAGACTCTGACGTGTCTAGACATGGCCTAGAGACTCTGATGTGTCTAGACATGGCCTAGACACCCTGACGTGTCTAGACATGGCCTAGAGACTCTGACGTGTCTAGACATGGCCTAGAGACTCTGACGTGTCTAGACATGGCCTAGACACTCTGACGTGTCTAGACATGGCCTAGACACCCTGACGTGTCTAGACATGGCCTAGACACCCTGACGTGTCTAGACATGGCCTAGAGACTCTGATGTGTCTAGACATGGCCTAGACACCCTGACGTGTCTAGACATGGCCTAGACACCCTGACGTGTCTAGACATGGCCTAGACACTCTGACGTGTCTAGACATGGCCTAGAGACTCTGACGTGTCTAGACATGGCCTAGACACTCTGATGTGTCTAGACATGGCCTAGACACCCTGGCGTGTCTAGACATGGCCTAGAGACTCTGACGTGTCTAGACATGGCCTAGACACCCTGATGTGTCTAGACATGGCCTAGACACTCTGACGTGTCTAGACATGGCCTAGAGACTCTGACGTGTCTAGACATGGCCTAGACACTCTGACGTGTCTAGACATGGCCTAGACACCCTGATGTGTCTAGACATGGCCTAGAGACTCTGACGTGTCTAGACATGGCCTAGACACTCTGACGTGTCTAGACATGGCCTAGAGACTCTGACGTGTCTAGACATGGCCTAGACACTCTGATGTGTCTAGACATGGCCTAGAGACTCTGACGTGTCTAGACATGGCCTAGAGACTCTGACGTGTCTAGACATGGCCTAGACACCCTGACGTGTCTAGACATGGCCTAGAGACTCTGATGTGTCTAGACATGGCCTAGACACCCTGACGTGTCTAGACATGGCCTAGAGACTCTGACGTGTCAAGACATGGCCTAGAGACTCTGACGTGTCTAGACATGGCCTAGACACCCTGACGTGTCTAGACATGGCCTAGAGACTCTGATGTGTCTAGACATGGCCTAGACACCCTGACGTGTCTAGAGACTCTGATGTGTCTAGACATGGCCTAGAGACTCTGATGTGTCTAGACATGGCCTAGACACCCTGACGTGTCTAGACATGGCCTAGAGACTCTGATGTGTCTCTGACGTGTCTAGACAAGGCCTAGACACTCTGACGTGTCTAGACATGGCCTAGAGATGCCTACGGCGTGTCGAGAGACGACGCGCTCGCAAAATGTAGTCCCAACAAATCCTGGTCAATTTGAGTCCATGTCCCCCACCATCAACACCTCGTTTGTTGGTGCTGTTTGTCGCTGGACACTTGGAATTTTGAGATTCGCTGATTTTAATCGGCGTTAACATTGTGGGCTGCGCTTTATGGCTGAGCAGTGGCACTGTGGGTTCAGTGGTGAAGAGTGGGGAGAACTTCGTGGATCCTGTCTGTAATCTACCCAGCAGCCACTGCGAACCGTTGGCAAGTGGCTGATACCCCCAACTTCCACTGTGAGGCTGCAGCTGATGTATCGCGATCTGTTGGCTGCAGAGACCTCCGCTCACCCTCATAGAGACCTGTGAGCTACAGAGACCTCCGCTCACTCTCATAGAGACCTGTGAGCTACAGAGACCTCCACTCACTCTCATAGAGACCTGTGAGCTACAGAGACCTCCACTCACTCTCATAGAGACCTGTGAGCTACAGAGACCTCCACTCACTCTCATAGAGACCTGTGAGCTACAGAGACCTCCACTCACTCTCATAGAGACCTGTGAGCTACAGAGACCTCCACTCACTCTCATAGAGACCTGTGAGCTACAGAGACCACCACTCACTCTCATAGAGACCTGTGAGCTATAGAGACCTCCACTCACTCTCATAGAGACCTGTGAGCTACAGAGACCACCACTCACTCTCATAGAGACCTGTGAGCTACAGAGACCTCCACTCACTCTCATAGAGACCTGTGAGCTACAGAGACCACCACTCACTCTCATAGAGACCTGTGAGCTACAGAGACATCCACTCACTCTCATAGAGAGCTGTGAGCTACAGAGACCACCACTCACTCTCATAGAGACCTGTGAGCTACAGAGACCACCACTCACTCTCATAGAGACCTGTGAGCTACAGAGACGTCCACTCACCCTCATAGAGACATGTGAGCTACAGAGACCTCCACTCACTCTCATAGAAACCTGTGAGCTACAGAGACCTCCACTCACTCTCATAGAGACCTGTGAGCTACAGAGACCTCCACTCACTCTCATAGAGACCTGTGAGATACAGAGACCTCCACTCACTCTCATAGAGACCTGTGAGCTACAGAGACCTCCACTCACTCTCATAGAGACCTGTGAGCTACATAGACCTCCACTCACTCTCATAGAGACCTGTGAGCTACAGATACCTCCACTCACCCTCATAGAGACCTGTGAGCTACATAGACCTCCACTCACTCTCACAGAGACCTGTGAGCTACAGAGACCTCCACTCACTCTCATAGAGACCTGTGAGCTACAGAGACCTCCGCTCACTCTCATAGAGACATGTGAGCTACAGAGACCTCCGCTCACTCTCATAGAGACCTGTGAGCTACAGATACCTCCACTCACTCTCATAGAGACCTGTGAGCTACAGAGACCACCACTCACCCTCATAGAGACATGTGAGCTACAGAGACCTCCACTCACCCTCATAGAGACCTGTGAGCTACAGAGACCACCACTCACCCTCATAGAGACCTGTGAGCTACAGAGACCTCTACTCACTCTCATAGAGACATGTGAGCTACAGAGACCTCCACTCACTCTCATAGAGACCTGTGAGCTACAGAGACTTCCACTCACTCTCATAGAGACCTGTGAGCTACAGAGACCACCAATCACCCTAATAGAGACCTGTGAGCTACAGAGACCTCCACTCACTCTCATAGAGACCTGTGAGCTACAGAGACCACCACTCACCCTCATAGAGAGCTGTGAGCTACAGAGACCTCTACTCACTCTCATAGAGACCTGTGAGCTACAGAGACCTCCACTCACTCTCATAGAGACCTGTGAGCTACAGAGACCTCCACTCACTCTCATAGAGACCTGTGAGCTACAGAGACCACCACTCACCCTCATAGAGACCTGTGAGCTACAGAGACCACCACTCACCCTCATAGAGACCTGTGAGCTACAGAGACCTCCACTCACTCTCATAGAGACCTGTGAGCTACAGAGACCACCACTCACCCTCATAGAGACCTGTGAGCTACAGAGACCTCCACTCACCCTCATAGAGACCTGTGAGCTACAGAGACCACCACTCACCCTCATAGAGACCTGTGAGCTACAGAGACCTCTACTCACTCTCATAGAGGCCTGTGAGCTACAGAGACCTCCACTCACTCTCATAGAGACATGTGAGCTACAGAGACCTCCACTTACTCTCATAGAGACCTGTGAGCTACAGAGACCTCCACTCACTCTCATAGAGACCTGTGAGCTACAAAGACCTCCGCTCACCCTCATAGAGACCTGTGATCTACAGAGACCACCACTCACCCTCATAGAGACCTGTGAGCTACAGAGACCTCCACTCACTCCCATAGAGACATGTGAGCTACAGAGACATCCACTCACTCTCATAGAGACCAGTGCGTTACAGAGACATCCACTCACCCTCATAGAGACCTGTGAGCTACAGAGACCTCCACTCACTCTCATAGAGACCTGTGAGCTACAGAGACCACCACTCACCCTCATAGAGACCTGTGAGCTACAGAGACCTCCACTCACTCTCATAGAGACCTGTGAGCTACAGAGACCACCACTCACCCTCATAGAGACCTGTGAGCTACAGAGACCTCCACTCACCCTCATAGAGACCTGTGAGCTACAGAGACCACCACTCACCCTCATAGAGACCTGTGAGCTACAGAGACCTCTACTCACTCTCATAGAGACCTGTGAGCTACAGAGACCTCCACTCACTCTCATAGAGACATGTGAGCTACAGAGACCTCCACTCACTCTCATAGAGACATGTGAGCTACAGAGACCTCCACTCACTCTCATAGAGACCTGTGAGCTACAAAGACCTCCGCTCACCCTCATAGAGACCTGTGATCTACAGAGACCACCACTCACCCTCATAGAGACCTGTGAGCTACAGAGACCTCCACTCACTCTCATAGAGACCTGTGAGCTACAGAGACATCCACTCACTCTCATAGAGACCTGGAGCTACAGAGACCTCCACTCACTCCCATAGAGACATGTGAGCTACAGAGACATCCACTCACTCTCATAGAGACCAGTGCGTTACAGAGACATCCACTCACTCTCATAGAGACTTGTGAGCTACAGAGACCTCCACTCACTCTCATAGAGACCTGTGAGCTACAGAGACCTCTACTCACTCTCATAGAGACATGTGAGCTACAGAGACCTCCACTCACTCTCATAGAGACCTGTGAGCTACAGAGACCTCCACTCACCCTCATAAAGACCAGTGAGCTACAGAGACATCCGCACACCCTCATAGAGACCTGTGAGCTACAGAGACCTTCACTCACTCTCATAGAGACCTGTGAGCTAGAGACCTCCACTCACCCTCATAGAGACCTGTGAGCTACAGAGACCTCCACTCACTCTCATAGAGACCTGTGAGCTACAGAGACATCCACTCACCCTCATAGAGACTTGTGAGCTACAGTGACCTCCACTCACTCTCATAGAGACCTGTGAGCTACAGAGACCACCACTCACCCTCATAGAGACCTGTGAGCTACAGAGACCTCCACTCACTCTCATGGAGATCTGTGACCTACAGAGACCTCCACTCACCCTCATAGAGACCTGTGAGCTACAGAGACCTCCACTCACTCTCATGGAGATCTGTGACCTACAGAGACCTCCACTCACTCTCATAGAGACTTGTGAGCTACAGTGACCTCCACTCACTCTCATAGAGACCTGTGAGCTACAGAGACCTCCACTCACTCTCATAGAGACCTGTGAGCTACAGAGACCTCCACTCACTCTCATGGAGATCTGTGACCTACAGAGACCTCCACTCACTCTCATAGAGACCTGTGAGCTACAGAGACCTCCACTCACTCTCATAGAGATCTGTGAGCTACAGAGATCTCCAATCACTCTCATAGAGACCTGTGAGCTACAGAGACCTCCACTCACTCTCATAGAGATCTGTGAGCTACAGAGACCTCCACTCACTCTCATAGAGATCTGTGAGCTACAGAGACCTCCACTCACTCTCGTAGAGATCTGTGAGTTACAGAGACCTCCACTCACTCTCATACAGATCTGTAAGCTACAGAGACCTCCACTCACCCTCATAGAGACCTGTGAGCTACAGAGACCTCCACCCACTCTCATAGAGACCTGTGAGCTACAGAGACCTCCACCAACTTTCATAGAGACTTGTGAGCTACAGAGACCTCCACTCACTCTCATAGAGACATGTGAGCTACAGAGACCTCCACTCACTCTCATAGAGACCTGTGAGCTAGAGACCTCCACTCACCCTCATAGAGACCTGTGAACTACAGAGACCTCCACTCACCCTCATAGAGACCTGTGAGCTACAGAGACCTCCTCTCACTCTCATAGAGACCTGTGAGCTACAAAGACCTCCGCTCACCCTCATAGAGACCTGTGAGCTACAGAGACCTCCACTCACTCTCATAGAGACCTGTGAGCTACAGAGACATCCACTCACTCTCATAGAGACCTGGAGCTACAGAGACCTCCACTCACTCCCATAGAGACATGTGAGCTACAGAGACATCCACTCACTCTCATAGAGACCAGTGCGTTACAGAGACATCCACTCACTCTCATAGAGACTTGTGAGCTACAGAGACCTCCACTCACTCTCATAGAGACCTGTGAGCTACAGAGACCTCTACTCACTCTCATAGAGACATGTGAGCTACAGAGACCTCCACTCACTCTCATAGAGACCTGTGAGCTACAGAGACCTCCACTCACCCTCATAAAGACCAGTGAGCTACAGAGACATCCGCACACCCTCATAGAGACCTGTGAGCTACAGAGACCTTCACTCACTCTCATAGAGACCTGTGAGCTACAGAGACCTCCACTCACCCTCATAGAGACCTGTGAGCTACAGAGACCTCCACTCACTCTCATAGAGACCTGTGAGCTACAGAGACATCCACTCACCCTCATAGAGACTTGTGAGCTACAGTGACCTCCACTCACTCTCATAGAGACCTGTGAGCTACAGAGACCACCACTCACCCTCATAGAGACCTGTGAGCTACAGAGACCTCCACTCACTCTCATGGAGATCTGTGACCTACAGAGACCTCCACTCACCCTCATAGAGACCTGTGAGCTACAGAGACCTCCACTCACTCTCATGGAGATCTGTGACCTACAGAGACCTCCACTCACTCTCATAGAGACTTGTGAGCTACAGTGACCTCCACTCACTCTCATAGAGACCTGTGAGCTACAGAGACCTCCACTCACTCTCATAGAGACCTGTGAGCTACAGAGACCTCCACTCACTCTCATGGAGATCTGTGACCTACAGAGACCTCCACTCACTCTCATAGAGACCTGTGAGCTACAGAGACCTCCACTCACTCTCATAGAGATCTGTGAGCTACAGAGATCTCCAATCACTCTCATAGAGACCTGTGAGCTACAGAGACCTCCACTCACTCTCATAGAGATCTGTGAGCTACAGAGACCTCCACTCACTCTCATAGAGATCTGTGAGCTACAGAGACCTCCACTCACTCTCGTAGAGATCTGTGAGTTACAGAGACCTCCACTCACTCTCATACAGATCTGTAAGCTACAGAGACCTCCACTCACCCTCATAGAGACTTGTGAGCTACAGAGACCTCCACCCACTCTCATAGAGACCTGTGAGCTACAGAGACCTCCACCAACTTTCATAGAGACTTGTGAGCTACAGAGACCTCCACTCACTCTCATAGAGACATGTGAGCTACAGAGACCTCCACTCACTCTCATAGAGACCTGTGAGCTAGAGACCTCCACTCACCCTCATAGAGACCTGTGAACTACAGAGACCTCCACTCACCCTCATAGAGACCTGTGAGCTACAGAGACCTCCTCTCACTCTCATAGAGACCTGTGAGCTACAGAGACCTCCACTCACTCCCATAGAGACCTGTGAGCTACAGAGACCTCCACTCACTCTCATAGAGATCTGTGAGCTACAGAGACCTCCACTCACTCTCATAGAGACCTGTGAGCTACAGAGTCCTCCACTCACTCTCATAGACCCATGTGGGCTACAGAGACCTCCACTCACTCTCATAGAGATCTGTGAGCTACAGAGACCTCCACCAACTCTCATAGAGACCTGTGAGCTACAGAGACCTCCACTCACTCTCATAGACCCCTGGAGCTACAGAGACCTCCACTCACTCCCATAGAGACATGTGAGCTACAGAGACATCCACTCACTCTCATAGAGACCAGTGAGTTACAGAGACCTCCACTCACCCTCATAGAGACCTGTGAGCTACAGAGACCTCCACTCACTCCCATTGAGACCTGTGAGCTACAAAGACCCCCACTCACTCTCATAGAGACCTGTGAGCTACAGAGACCTCCACTCACCTTCATAGAGACCTGCGAGCTACAGAGACCTCCACTCACTCTCACAGAGACCTGTGAGCTACAGAGACCTCCACTCACCCTCATAGAGACATGTGAGTTACAGAGACCACCACTCACCCTCATAGAGACCTGTGAGCTACAGAGACCTCCACTCACTCTCATAGAGACCTGTGAGCTACAGAGACCTCCCCTCACTCTCATAGAGACCTGTGAGCTACAGAGACCTCCACTCACTCTCACAGAGACCTGTGAGCTACAGAGACCTCCACTCACTCTCATAGAGACCTGTGAGCTACAGAGACCACCACTCACTCTCATAGAGACCTGTGAGCTACAGAGACCTCCACTCACTCTCATAGAGACATGTGAGCTACAGAGACCTCCACTCACTCTCACAGAGACCTGTGAGCTACAGAGACCTCCACTCACCCTCATAGAGACCTGTGAGCTACAGAGACCTCCACTCACTCTCATAGAGACCTGTGAGCTACAGAGACCTCCACTCACTCTCATAGAGACATGTGAGCTACAGAGACCTCCACTCACTCTCACAGAGACCTGTGAGCTACAGAGACCTCCACTCACTCTCTTGGAGACCTGTGAGCTACAGAGATCCCCACTCACTCTCATAGAGCCCTGTGAGCTACCAAGACCTCCACTCACTCTCATAGAGACCTGTGAGTTACAGAGACCTCCACTCACCCTCATAGAGACCTGTGAGTTACAGAGACCCCCACTCACTCTCATAGAGACCTGTGAGCTACAGAGACCTCCACTCACCCTCATAGAGACCTGTGAGCTACAGAGACCTCCTCTCACTCTCATAGAGACCTGTTGATATTAGAAAATAGGGGGGTCGCTGGTCATCGGTGACGTAACAAGTAGCCTCAACTAGGATGCAGGCACGAGCATAGCACCCCCAGCGGCCACAGTGGGGTCTGCCCCCCTCCTCTGTGAGCCACTTGTGCAGTCCGCCCGTGCTTCATTCAAACCACGTGTGAGCTGCGGGATCTAACCGACAGCTAGAACCCCGCGCGGCCGGCCAACTCTTCACAATAATGGGAAAGTGACAGCTCAAAACGTGTTGTGGGTTTTTTAGAATTGTCTTAAAAAAAATTCTCAGCAGATGGCCGCCTTAATTAGGAGTGTCACGTTCAGTGCCAATTAGTGGCATGTTGCACATCGGTATGCCGGCTCACCCTGACTCCAGGATACGGAAGTAATAATAATCATCATCATCATCATACTACGATAACACGATAATAACGACAATGACAATAAGTTAAAGCCTTTTATATCAATACGCTGCTTTATAGAGGCCTGTGTCGGTCAGGTTTTTAGACCATACTTTACCACATTCGATCAGTATGGGTTGGCAAATTAGAGACGGGGGCGGAGGGTGAGGGGTGGGTATGCCCAGCACCGGTACAAATATCACTGCTCACCACTCATGTTGGCCATGCCCGGGAATCGAACGCAGACCGTCGGGTTCATAGCGCGGTGGGCCGAACCACTGCGCCAACGCTCCTCTCGCTCGATAAGCCGGGATCGGCAATTCGACTAAGCCACCATACGTCACAGGACATTTCCTTTCAACTGATATTGAGGCTTTCGCGACCAATATCATCCATAATAGAGGTTTTTTTGGGTTAGATCACGTACATGTATAAATGTGGCGCTAAACCCACCACCACCCGACACAGTCAACCAGTAAGGTTTGTCACGTAAACAGAATGTGCCAATTCGTCCCTAGTACAGCACACCGGTGTGTTGGAGACCAAGCCACAACATCGTAAATGTGCTCTCCGCGCACGATGAGGACAGAGGGAGCGAGCCCCTGGATTGCACGGAACCACCCTGAACATTGCACTGCCGTCGAGAGGAAGCGGACCGGGGGTGAGTGGGTGGAGAGGGGAGCTCTCTGCCAAGCCGTTTCCCCACAAACAAACGAAAGGCCTCAATCGTGGGACGATGCCTCCATCGTTATTCTTCAATTGAAGAAGGGGAGAGACCTAAAACCGATTGGGGTAATTACGGACCCGTCGGCTCGCCGTCACGCGTACAATCGTTTACGGCGATCACACGGAGGAGAATAATGGAAATGTTTCGTTCTGGCCGGCCAGCCTCGTGATCACGCTGGATTTTCGGGAATGTTTTGTCTGGCATTCGCCACCAGCGTTCTCTGAATTGGATTCTCGAAACGAAAAATTAATATCAAATGTCGTTATGCCTGGCTTCTGGAGACCATGAAAGGGGCAATTGATTCAGAGGAAATTGATGCAGTCATCTAACCTCTCACAAAGGGCTATATTTTAAAATAGATATAAGTATAATTCGTTCCAACATTTATGAGGACGGAAGCGCCACACCGAGCACTGCCGCATACCTCGCGGCGAAATTGAAAACTTAACCGAAGTCGAGCAAGAAGACCCCACAACCCTTGCCAGGGCTCTTCACGGCCACGCCGGGCAGCGTCTTGCAAGCACAGCGCTGGAGCAGGGGCGCCACGGTGGCCCGGAGATGTTAACTACCTCGCCTGGTATACAGGAGGTCATGGGCTCGATCCTGACGCCTGCTGTTTATTTGGAGTTTGCATGTTCTCCCTGTTGGTCACGTGGATTTTTGTGCGGCTCATCCGGGTTTATATTTCCACGTTTAGAATTATGCGTGCGGAGTATTGGGCTGCTGATATAAATGTCCACATGATGATGGTAACCCACTTCGTTGAGCCGTCATTTGTGATAGCCAGATCGCTTCTGAAAAACGAGCTACGTAGCTCCGTGGGCCTCTCCTGGAAAAATAAAAACAAGTTTAGTAGTTTACTTCCAATTTCCTCCACGGCGCCTGGAAGCCATCGCACCTCCTGCCTGCCATGGCCCCTACGCCCATATGGGACACTTCGGGAAACCACGATCCAGGGCCTTCAGCAGGGAGCGGCAATACCAATGTATTTCAACTGGGATCTGTTCGGGTCAGCAACCTGCAGTTTTTTTTTTATATACAGTATATACATATGTACCGATGTTGAATTTCTTTCACACCGTAGTTAGCCAACTGTGCTAATCGGAGGTGTATGGGGGAAGGACAACAAACTAAACACTTAAAGTAGTTTTAAACAAAAGAGTTTTCAATCTAGATGGCTTCCTAATGGAGTATTGCACGCGAGCCGATTGAAGCGCTCCGTCTCCACGGAGGACGCCCTCTCGGATCCGTTTCTCCTCCTTTGGCTGCTACTCCATTCTCAGCCTCGAGTTTAAACTGTGTGAGTATATGGGTATCTGTGTGAGGAGTGTGGGTCTCTCTGTGAGACCTGCTGGGACCATTTCAGTGAGAACCGAGTTGCTGTGAGCGACGCAAGCCCAGCGCTGCCAACTTGGTCATTCCGTCATCATTTCCTGAGCAACAACGTTCACACACTTGTCGAGTGAGATGATTCCACGCGTGGCACGGAGAGTCACGTGTCACCTCGCCGCGTGGCTGCCACTCTGCTAGATTGTTTGAGCAACATTTCTGACCGCTTTAAAAAGGACGGACTCGTGACCTCTGGTGACCTTTTTGGGGTTTCTCTTGGCAATGTCCGGCTTGGAGGAGTTGGCAACGTCTCCACCACTCTGAGCAGGAGGTGGTGGAGAGAGGGAGGGAGGGAGGAAGGGTCGAGGGGAGAGGGGCGAGGGGTGGAGAGAGGAGGGAGGAGGAGGCAGCAATTTGCACTCAATCTTAATTTTTAGAACTTTCGTGACTGCAGTAAATGATTATTTGGTTCTTTCGGTTAAGTCACGTCTAAAGATAAAATAATAAATTAAATAATAGCATACGACGTTTAGATTGCAACACAAGCAATCATCATCAGGTATAATGAAATAGCGACATAAAATCTAACCAGAAAACTATAGACAGACATATTAGCAGACAGATATCACCAAGATACATAGAGGGAGCAACACAGGAACCAGAGAGGGATGATCATCTCTGTGGGGTGGCCTTAAATAGACAGAGGGGGGAGGAGGCAGAGAGAGGGAGGGGGTTAGAGAAAACATTTGCATATCAATGAGTGGTCCAAAAACAAGGTTCTGCAAGTGCGATGACATGTGTCATCGCACTTGCAGAACCTTGTTTTTTGATATGCAAATGTTTTCTCTAACCCCCTCCCTCTCTCTGCCTCCTCCCCCCTCTGTCTATTTAAGGCCACCCCACAGAGATGATCACCCCTCTCTGGTTCCTGTGTTGCTCCCTCTATGTATCTTGGTGATATCTGTCTGCTAATATGTCTGTCTATAGTTTTCTGGTTAGATTTTATGTCGCTATTTCATTATACCTGATGATGATTGCTTGTGTTGCAATCGAAACGTCGTATGCTATTATTTAATTTAATTTATTATTTTATCTTTAGACGTGACTTAACCGAAAGAACCAAATAATCAATTTGCACTCACTTCAGTTAACGGTCGACGTTCGAAGTGGAACTGCGACCCTCAAAAGGATTGGCACTGACCCCCCCCCCCCCCCACCTCTTACCCGTGATCCGTGGATTAAATAAATCACTCGGGACACGTCGGTGTATGGCAGCCGACAGCAGTTCATGCGAATGCCCTCGCAAGAGGTCACACGTTGTGGCACAACGGTGCTTCGCCGACTATTCGAAACGAATGAATGAGATGATGAAGGCCTCTCCATGCTGTGTGAGTCGTGGGGGAAGGTTGACCACTTTCCTCCAGTTTTGGCGAAGGGACGGCTCCCAGGCCCACTTCAGACATCACTCGCCACTCACGCGTCAGCCCAGGCCGGATATCGAGCTCCCGTCGCCAGGTTCTCAGCGCCGTGCCGCAACCACTGCACCACCGCTCTCCACTCGAAACTAAACTCAATTGACCGCTTGATTGTCCTTAATTGGCAGTATTTAACTGCGGTGTAGGGTACGACTCAAAAGCAATTACATCTGTAATGACCAGACAATGAATCTAATTGTCCATTATACACTAACTGGCGAGGGATAACCTTTAGCGGTGAGATGCACTTTTGGAACATGGAACTACTTCATCTTTGGACATCGTCATCATCCATAATGATTCATCATCAGCAGCCATGGTCAATCTGCTGCTGGATGAAGGCTTCCCCCAAGCCTCCATCATCTCCCGGGAAGATGACCGCGGGGTTGGGGAGACGACGATCTGCCCAGCACCTGCACACGAGCGCTTTCCATCGCTCCATCTCCACGGGGAGTGTCCATCGTTATCACATCATCATCATCATTATTCTGGTCCAGCGAGTGACGTGTCCTGCCCTTGCCCACCCTCTCATCTTAACAGTTTGAATCGGGCAGTTAACCTGCTAAACCATCGCTCATCCTTTGCCCGATCTCTGTCTCTCGATGTACATCACAATGCCATTAATTTGGGGGACACAGCGCAGGAAACGTTGAAGAAAATCTCACATTGCCAGGGTTCCATTGGCAAGTGAGTGCAATGAAAATAATGTCCAAGGGATGGTGCTGCCGTGGGGGTGGTGGTGCAATGGGTCACTACACACGACTTGTGATCCAGAGTTCGCCGCTTCCAGTACATCTCCCGGCGCGGAAGTTGAAACAATGGGGGAGAGTTTATTCAAATGTGGCGGCTTGCGGGGAGGCCTTCATCCAGCAGTGGATTGACCATGGCTGAAAATGCTCCTTATGTTGATCAGGGTGCCGCGGTGGCGAGATGTTAACTACCTCGCTAGTTATGCAGGAGGTCACGGGTTCGATCCCGACCCTAACGCTTGCTGTATATTTGGAGTTTGCGTCTCTCTTCCTCCCCGTGGTCGGATGGATTTTTCTCCGGGTCCTCTGTTTTTTCCCCTCCACGTGCGTTCAGAGTATTCGGCTACCGCTATAATTTCCCACGTGACAAGCCACTTCATTGAGATATAATTTGTGATAGCCAGGTCGCTTCTGAAGCCGAGCTTTCGAGCTCAGTGGGCCTTCCCCGGTAACATTTAAATAGAAGATGGATGCAAAATTTTGCAATTTTTGGAAGGACGTTGATCAACCAGGTAAAGTGTTAACCGTTGTGTTGGCCGACTCGCTGAGTTGCATAACATTTCTACATTTTGCGAAGTTTCATCTATTTTTTCTTTTTCATTCATTTTGTCTCTATCACCTTGTTCCCTCTTTGAATTTCACCCCACCCTCTCGCCCGTTACGGCAGCCCCTCCCCCTCCCCTCGGATCTACACAATGCCCCGTCACAGCGGCTTGTTTCTCTTTCTCACCTGAAGACGGTCGCTTGTTGTTTCGATCGAAACGTAGGAACGCAGAGGCTTTTAATCACTGCATCAAACACCTACCGGGCTGAGAGTGCGCCTCTCAGAGAGCCCGGCTTAAACACTGCTTGCTGATTTCAATTCCCAACCTGAAGGGTTTTATGTGATTGTAGTGATGCACTTCACAGACACGAGAATGGGAGGCACTCCGTTGATTAAGGCCCTCACAGGCACAGGGAATAACTATACTGGGTCAGGACAGCAACAGACTGCCTGACCAACAATGCTGTAGACGATGATGAAGACGATGATGAAGACGCGCGTATCTCCAAGGGGTTCCACTCCAACAGCAACCCCGAGTCCTCCACGGGGTGCCCCTTTTATCCCCCTAGCGCAGCCTCGCTCCGCCCTTGGACACACCCCCCTTCCAGAAGCTACCAGAAGGTTATCGGGCTTCCTCTCACGTACCCCCTCTGTCACCTTATCCCCGCATCCTTTCCTCCCGCCTATCCCCTAACCTGCTGGCCGACAGGGCTGCTACAGCAGCAGGTCCCCTTTTTGCCGTAGTGATCCATTCCATGCCATTACATTATTATCCCAGGATAGACAAAAAAAATTCCCCCCCTACTACTACCGCCCCCTCCCCCTCTTCCGGCCCCCTCCAGCCCCACACCACTGTGTAGACCTTGGGGAGGCTCAGGACCGTCACCCATGTTGCCGATGTTGATCGTGATCAGATTTCGCAGTGCAGCGCGTTTATCGCTACACTCCCGCATATCCAGACCCAAGCATATACGGACAACAACAACGACCGCTATTCGCCACTAAGTGGCAGTGACGTCACCACGATGCTTGTGCCAGGCTATGTGCACTTTAAGGCCACGTGAATTGTCGAACGCCCGCTGGCAGGAGGTCACGGGACAGACCCAGGTGCCACGGGTCAACTGACTGAGATGACTGGCCGATGCACCACCTGTGCCCCCTACTGTGATAACTTGTCGTGTTTTAGTCGCCCGGCACTCTGCTTGTTGTTGTGAGCATTTCTCCGCAGCACAAAGACACACGCACGCATGCACTCACGCACGCACACACGCGAACTTGGGAAATGAAAAGCACTCATGCGCTCAATTTGCGACTTCATTATTCGAATAATTGCCCTTAATTATTAAATTACAGCACTTAAGCTAATTTTCAGCGGCAAAATTTCTATTAATAATTCAGCTGAATAAGAAGCCAATTGGAAGCGGTGTGGATGACTGCTGTGGCACAGCATGAATAATTATCGCGACCTCGGCGAAGATGAACGCTTACAGATTATTTTAATTGGGCAGTGAGTGTTAACTGCTCGATGTCACCCCGAGTCGCGGATCTAGCACCAGCAAAAGTGGTAGCAGTGTTCCTGAGCGCGGTTAATAAGGGACACGTGGTTCCACGTGTATGGTTCACCACCCTCATCGGTAGCAGCAGCAGCAGCAGCAGCAGAAGCTGTGACCGAGCCAGATGGTGGTTGGTGGTGGCTACGCTGCTGCACGTGGCTACCTGTCACCCGGGCGTGGCGGAGGCAGCGGCGAGGGTTGTTGGATCACCGCACTGTGGTCAAACGCCCTTCCCGTGGGTGAGCGTCGAAGAGGTGCCGTGCCCTGGCTCCCCAGAAGGCAGTACAGCAAGTGGGATAATCTTCACAAATCGCCATCTCTTTCTGTCTACTGACCCGCCCATACTGGACATCTGTGAAAAAAGAGTTTCATAGCTCATCGGATTCCTCCAGTCTGAAATACAAAATTATGATTCTGATCTGTACGAGGATAGAGCGTTGCCTCCTCGCTTCAAGGCGTGGGCTTTCTTCGGTTCCCTCCCCACGTGGTATAATAATAATAATTAACACGACTCGTCATTAATTCGCTGAGAGCATCGTCTGATGTAGCGGCACGGCTCTCCTGTACAAGAATCCTCCGACTCAGCAGCGCGGCTCTCCTAGATACAGTGAGGGAAAAAAGTATTTGATCCCCTGCTGATTTTGTACGTTTGCCCACTGACAAAGAAATTATCAGTCTATAATTTTAATGGTAGGTTTATGTGAACAGTGAGAGACAGAATAACAACAACAAAATCCATAAAAACGCATGTCAAAAATTGTATAAATTGATTTGCATTTTAATGAGGGAAATAAGTATTTGACCCCTCTGCAAATTATGACTTAGTACTTGGTGGCAAAACCCTTGTTGGCAATCACCGCCGGCCACGAGCCTCGCGCCCTGTCGCCCATCCTCCGTGGTGCTAAAGGTGACTGTAAGACGGTGATCGTGTAGCCGTTGGTAAATCCACTGCTGGATGAAGGCCTCCTCCCGCACGAGGTTGTTGGACTATACTACACCACGCTGGTCATTACTGCCACGTTGCGTCACGACAGGAGATGCTGCCACAGTGGTGCTGGTGGTGTAAGTGGTCAGCACACCGGACCTGCAAATACAGAGTCCGCAAGTTCGAATCCACCTCCCTGCTTAGCAGCAGCAGCATCAAGGACAGCGCAAGTTAATGAACTCCCCCACAGCCGAGCTGTGTCAATGGGCTCACCGCAGTGAGTCGATTAGCAGGTCCCGTGTGGTGGGGCAAAGTGTGGGTACTCCAATACCTATCAAGGAGCATGCACCCTCACGTGAACTCTGGTCATCCTCGGAGCAGCAGTGGCCACTTGTGGCTGACTGTCAAACTAAGACGGTCACCGAATCGCGTGGCGCTTTCAGATGCGCTTCTGCGGCCGTCTGGAACGATCTTCCCTCCCGATATTAGGAAACCGCTGGAGACATGCACTTTTAAATCTAAATTGAAAGCTAGTTTCTGTAGAACTGCTCGTTGTGTGTTAGTGTGTTGTCCCACACCTCCGATGAGTGCGGTTGGCGACGTACGGTGCCAAATAAGTTCAACTTACGTACCGACATACATCAAGACTTCAGGCCACCTTAGAAGAGTAGGCCAAAAATACCACGTCACCCAACTGTCACGAGCCGCTTTATACTATAGGCGCTTCTGCTAGCAGTGGCGTGAGCAAGTAACCGCAGGGCTGCGCCTTTACCTTTGCCCAGTATTTGTACGAGCAGCCCGTCAACTCAGCTTCCATCGACCCCACTGGCGTCCTCTCTGTTGAAACGTCGAGCCGAACAGATAAAGACCCCCCCCCCCGCTCCCCTGTATAGCCTCGAACAGACTGCTGGGGCAAGTGCTGTTAACGAGCAGAACTTATGAAGGCCGACACGACACACGATTGGGGAGGTTGGTTTTGGCTGCAACCACACGCGCACAGCCGCCTTTGTCTCACTAACGATGCGATGTCTACACCTTTCGCACCAGGTACTCGTTCAAGGCTGAGTCGACCGAGGGGAGGCCCCGAGACCGGTTCAGATAATTCGTCACCGGTTGTCGCCGGCCGTGAGCGGGAATCGAACTTGTTGTGGCCGGGTTTGTAGCGCAAACAAAGCGCTGAAGGCGCTACGCCACCACTCCCCCCCCCCCCCCCCATCCATGCTGCGTGCACACAGACACGGACCCAGATACCAATAACTCCGTGGCTTAATGGTGACACGAGGGTTCAGGGGGGCCGCAGGCCACGGGATTGCGTTGTAGGTCCTCTAAACACGGGGGGGAGGGGGAGGAAGGGGGGCAGGAGGGGTGAGGAGGGGTAGGAGGAGGGGAGGAGGATGTTTTGCAGCTTAATTTTATTTTTGTCGTAGGCCCTGGGAATAAGTCAAAGACCCATATATTTTTTTTAAACCGTAAACGCCAATTTTCCGAGAGCGATTGCAATTTGTATGCGGAAAATAATAATAATAATGGTGCGATGCGCGGTTATGTAGGAAATGTGAATTTAACACCGCGGAGATAATGAACGTTTGCAGGAAAATAGACATCACGCCAGGGTAATTAGAACATTTCTGAAACTACAGCGACGTGTGCACGTGTCAAAAGGCGCATCGTAGCAATTTATCTGCTCGTGCCAATGCCGGCAGACGGGCCCCTCCACTCGAATCAGCATCAGAAATATGTATTCAGACCGGAGGAAGCTGATGAGCCATGAAGCTCATTCCCAGGCATGTCCAGAATATTCTACGCCGGGTCAATGTCTTGAGAGGAGTGGGAGTGCCCACACTGTACCCCACCGCACTCGACCGTGCCGATCGACTCACTGCGGCGTGCCCAGCTCCTGTTGTTGGTGCTGCCCGGGCGAGCGTGCCCAATGATTCGACTGCCGCGCTGGAGAGATGGACTCGAACGGGCGGCCTCCGGGTTGCAGGTCCGGGTGAAATAGCGCACTGACCATGATGGCGCGGCAGCGATATTCCCCGCGGGCGCGTGACAGGGACGAGATGAGGCTCTTTTACACGGAATGGTTCTTTTGGGTTGCTTCGTGTCGCGTTCGTCAAGCAGGAGAGCGAGTAGCAGCAGCATCGGCGGCGGCAGTACAAGAGCTGGCGAACCAGCCCAAGAGACGAGAGCCTCCGTTTCATTATCGTCCTCTGGGGATTCGACGTGCGTCCTCCACGGCGGAGCTCCACTGTGGACGCGGGTCCACAATGATGGAGCTCCACCGTGGGTGCATATCCACAATGATGGAGCTCCACCGTGGGTGCATGTCCAGAATGATGGAGCTCCACCGTGGACGCGTGTCCACAATGATGGAGCTCCACCGTGGGTGCATATCCACAATGATGGAGCTCCACCGTGGGCGCATGTCCACAATGACGGAGCTCCACCGTGGGCGCGTGTCCACAATGATGGAGCTCCACCGTGGGCGCGTGTCCGCAATGATGGAGCTCCACTGTGGACGCGGGTCCACAATGATGGAGCTCCACCGTGGGTGCATATCCACAATGATGGAGCTCCACCGTGGGTGCATGTCCAGAATGATGGAGCTCCACCGTGGGCGCGTGTCCACAATGATGGAGCTCCACCGTGGGTGCATATCCACAATTATGGAGCTCCACCGTGGGCGCATGTCCACAATGACGGAGCTCCACCGTGGGCGCGTGTCCACAATGATGGAGCTCCACCGTGGGCGCGTGTCCACAATGATGGAGCTCCACCGTGGGCGCTTGTCGACATACGATGGAGTTTTCTTGAACTTAGGCTCGCGTGGTGCTGAGATCAACAACCGTTTCGAGTGTGGCCCCAACTCGCACGCGTGTCTCCTATTCAGGAAACGGTGATAAGGCTCAACGCAGCAAACACCAGTACCAGATCTCGGTACGAAATCAATTCCCATCGCCACGGGACACAGATTACACCAAATTTCTGTACAGTCCCGGTCCAACTCGGACCGGTGGGGATCCTACGTTGTGTGGTGGATTGGGGCCTAGCTTTTGTCTCAATTATAAACTAAAACTAAAGCATTGTTTACATTTTTGCCAGGTAAGTCCCCTATTGAGTTATACAGCTCTTTTTTAGAAGCGACCTGGCCGCAAATGATAGCTCAACGAAGTGGCTTATCACGTGGAAATGTATAGCAGCCAAATACCCTAAATGCGTGATGGATGTTGATTCTAAATGTGGAGGGAAAACCCGGAAGACCTGGAGAAAAATCCACGGAGAGAGACACCGCAAACTCTAAATATAGAGTAGGCGTCAGGGTCGGGATCAAACCCACGACCTTCTATATACCAGGCGAATATGTATTAAAAGAACAACAAAGCAGACACAACTCATTTTCTGATTAATATAATAATGAGCAATATTTGATCAACTTCACCCTTTCAAAAAATTACACTTTTCCCATAAATTGACCAGGCCCCACCTACTCCATGCAATCTTCCAGACAGACATGGGGACACAGCTAGTCACCCACTCATGGATGGACTAACAGACGGGTGGACAGTTACATGGACGGATGGAGGGACAGATGGACAAACACTCGCAGAGACCCAGGTGGGCTCCTCTACGCCAGATTATAGGCTAGAGAGTCACACCAACATAATTGCAGGCTGATACTGAACTCCACCGTTGACCAATAATCATAGACTGCGGTTGGCACATTCATATCGTGCGGGATAATTACAGTAATAAAGTAATACGTGGTAATATAGACACCATCCGTTTAACAAATGACGCATGCGAGCGTGTTCGTCGTCTCTCTTTAGAAAGAGATGTCTGAAACAGCAGCAGTTGGGGCCTCGACATGAAGGGAAAATTAGTTATGTTTGTACTGTCGGCATGGGTGAGTGTGCGTGTGTTTTCAATCGTGTGCCTTGCCGGCCTTCATCGGTGCTGCTCGCTAACAGCACTTGTCCCCGACAGTCTGTTATAGGCTACACGGGGACTCTTTAGTGTGTTTTCAATGAGAATAGATCGGAGTACAAAGGTTTATATCTCAGAAAAAGCAAACCAGCTGCAGCTGCGCTTGTGTGCACGTCTGGCCAAGAGGCTGCGACTCACAATCATCATCCCTCGTGGGTTATTAAAACAAGTACCACTTTGCGGTGGGTACCACGGGGTGAGGCGGGGGGGGGGGGGATACTGCAGTGGAGTGGTGGTCGACACAGCTTCGTTGACAAGGCGGTGGTCACCGGTCTTAACTCGACCTTCCGCTGGTACAGCTGGAACAAATGGGACGTATTTCATCCATAGATTCACCATCACCGCCACCCGATTGGCAGACAGGTCGCGTGTGATGGGGTAAAGTGTGGGGATCTATTCCCCCACCCCTCCCCCTCCCAACCTCCCCACACCACCCTCCACTCCAGCTGCCCTAAACCAGTCTCCAAAGTTCACGAATATATATATTCTTTTCCCGAAAAGTTTATTTTTATTGTTCGTGCGTACAAAAAGTGTACACGTGTTTTGCGGTGGTGGAAAGGGGGAAGAAAACTACTTTAAGTCGACTAGTGATGGGAATTACTGGGGTCCAATTTTCCTTTTTGCGGGCGTGCGGGAGATAGCGTGTTCGTACAGGAACCGTGTGTGGGGGCGGTGAAGGGGGGGGGGGGTTGTCTCTGTTTAAATCTTGTGCCAATATTGGCCCCATCCATCCCAACCAGACAGCGGTGAAAACTGCAGCAAGCGCAAGCAGCAAAATAACAACATCAAGCGGACGCGTGAGCACACATACACGCGGCCTTAACAGACTGTCGGCACGGCACATGAGGGAGGGAGTGGGTGGGTGGCCAACACCACGCCCGACCGCCTTTGTCTCCCCAGTGGCGATGATTTAACACACCGCACCATGTACTCATTTGAGGGTTAGTCGACCTTGGGGAGGCCCCGGGACCGGTTTAGATAATTGGCACTGGTGTTGGCTGTGAGTGGGAATCAAACTCGGGTCGACAGGGTTCAAAGTGCAGCGCGCTAACCACCACACGTGTCATTTTATATATACACACACACGTGTCATCACACACACGTGTCATCACACATAAACACACACACGTGCCATCACACACACGTGTCATCACACACGCGTGTCACATCACACACACGTGTCACATCATACACACACACACAATATAGGCTGTTGGCTGAAGTTGCTTTTAGCGAGCGAATTCGCATCTGAGAACCCAACCGAGGCAGGGTGGGAATGTTCATGCCGTGCCCACCGAAGCGCTCCGAGGAAATGTGGAGGCGTGCGCGGAGCGGGAGCACCTCCACAGAACCCGACTTGAGTCGAGTGGCCACATGCAGTGGTCGGCACCACGGCGTACAACGGCGTGCGAGGCCGGGGGGGTGGGTTAAGGGTGGGGGTGGTTGGGGGGGGAGGACTCATCCAGAGGGGGATGAAGGCTGTCCCTGTTTGCGTGCGCGCGTGTGGAGGTGAGCGACGGCCGCTACTCCTGGGGGCGCGGGAGTGGCGGGGAGGGAGGTTTGGGCACGCGGCGCCAGAGAGTGAAACTACGAAACCATAGACGACGTTTGATGTGACCAGGTAAGGCCCCGACTGAGCTGTGTCTTTTATTCAGAAGCGACCTGGACACAAATGATTGCTCAACGGAGTGGCTTATCACGTGGACATGAATAACAGCCAAATACTCTCAACTCGTGATGTTGAATCTAAACGTCGGAGGACCCCGAGAAATTCCACGTGACCACGGGGAGAGAGAGAGAGAGACACGCAAACTCCAAATGTACAGCAGCAGGCGTCAGGAGTCAAGGATCGAACCCACGACCTCCTGCACACCAGGCGAGGCAGTTAACATCCCCTAGCCACCGCGTGGTTACCGAGCCGATGTCATTCACTCGGATGTCAACAACTGCGCGTCGCTCTGATTAGACGGAGCCCCCCCCCACGCCCCCCCCGTGTCAGATCCACGCCCGCGTCTCCGTAACTGCGCGTCGCGCGCTCATCTCGTTAGGCGTCATTCATTACTGTCACCTTTCCAGAGTTGTCGCGGTAAGGAAGACACCAAATCGAACGTACCGTGAAGCGCCTCTCTCCTAGGTCGGCTCGGCCCTAAACGAGCACCTGCTTCCTGTGACGTGTGAACAGCAGCGCTGACGAGTGTTTGAACCGGTCCTGGGCCTCTCCTAAGCCGACTCAGCCTCAAATGAGTACCTGTTGCGGTGTATAAACATCGCCACTGGGGAGACAAAGACGGCCGGGCGTGGTTCTGGTCACCCACTCCCCCACAGCACTCGCCACAACTGTCTGTGCAGGTTGTATGTGGGGAGGTACAGGACTGGTCGTCAGTGGGAATCGAACTCGGCTCGCTGGGTTCGTAGCACAGCGCGCTAACCACTGCGTCGCCGCTACACACACACGCGGTGAGACACGAAAGAGAGATCGAGCTCCTGCATCAGACGGAATAACGTGGATGACGTCAACGCTGCGCTTACCCAACGCACGCACCCACGTGTACACACACACACGTGTACGCACCCACGTGTACACACACACACGTGCACTCGCCCACGTGTACATACACACACGTGCACGCACCCACGTGTACACACACACGCGTGCACGCACCCACGTGTACACACACACACGTGCACTCGCCCACGTGTACATACACACACGTGCACTCACCCATGTGTACACACACACGCACTCCAGAGCACACAGGGCTGAGGTTGCCATGATGGGCAGCCGAAAAGGGCAGCCGTAAAAAGGGTAAGCTGAGAGGGCATCCGAAAAGGGCATCTGTAAAGGGCAAAGCGAGGCAGAGCGCACCCGTAAGAGCTGTGCGCACACTCGCACGCACGTGTGCGCACACTCGCACGCACGTGTGCGCACACTCGCACGCACGTGTGCGCACACTCGCACGCACGTGTGCGCACACTCGCACGCACGTGTGCGCACACTCGCACGCACGTGTGCGCACACTCGCACGCACGTGTGCGCACACTCGCACGCACGTGTGCGCACACTCGCACGCACGTGTGCGCACACTCGCACGCACGTGTGCGCACACTCATTACTACCGCGGGGCTTGCACGGAGCACGGTGGCACTTTCTCGCTCTCTCGCCACATCACTCGCTCACTCTCTCGCCATCTCACTCGCTCACTCTCTCACCATCTCACTCGCTCACTCTCTCGCTCACTCCTTCGCCACATCACTCGCTCACTCTCTCGCAATCTCACTCGCTCACTTTCTCGCTCACTCCTTCGCCACATCACTCGCTCACTCTCTCACCATCTCACTCGCTCACTTTCTCGCTCACTCCTTCGCCACATCACTCGCTCACTCTCTCACCATCTCATATTCTCGCTCACTCTCTCACCATCTCACTCGCTCACTTTCTCGCTCACTCCTTCGCCACATCACTCGCTCACTCTCTCACCATCTCATATTCTCGCTCACTCTCTCACCATCTCACTCGCTCACTTTCTCACTCACTCCTTCGCCACATCACTCGCTCACTCTCTCACCATCTCATATTCTCGCTCACTCTCTCACCATCTCACTCGCTCACTTTCTCACTCACTCCTTCGCCACATCACTCGCTCACTCTCTCACCATTTCATACTCTCGCTCACTCTCTCACCATCTCACTCGCTCACTTTCTCACTCACTCCTTCGCCACATCACTCGCTCACTCTCTCACCATTTCATACTCTCGCTCACTCTCTCACCATCTCACTCGCTCACTTTCTCACTCACTCCTTCGCCACATCACTCGCTCACTCTCTCGCCATTTCATACTCTCGCTCACTCTCTCACCATCTCACTCGCTCACTTTCTCACTCACTCCTTCGCCACATCACTCGCTCACTCTCTCACCATCTCATATTCTCGCTCACTCTCTCACCATCTCACTCGCTCACTTTCTCACTCACTCCTTCGCCACATCACTCGCTCACTCTCTCACCATCTCATACTCTCGCTCACTCTCTCACCATCTCACTCGCTCACTCTCTCACCATCTCACTCGCTCACTCTCTCACCATCTCACTCGCTCACTCTCTCACCATCTCACTCGCTCACTCTCTCACCATCTCACTCGCTCACTTTCTCACTCACTCCTTCGCCACATCACTCGCTCACTCTCTCACCATTTCATACTCTCGCTCACTCTCTCACCATCTCACTCGCTCACTTTCTCACTCACTCCTTCGCCACATCACTCGCTCACTCTCTCACCATTTCATACTCTCGCTCACTCTCTCACCATCTCACTCGCTCACTTTCTCACTCACTCCTTCGCCACATCACTCGCTCACTCTCTCACCATTTCATACTCTCGCTCACTCTCTCACCATCTCACTCGCTCACTTTCTCACTCACTCCTTCGCCACATCACTCGCTCACTCTCTCACCATTTCATACTCTCGCTCACTCTCTCACCATCTCACTCGCTCACTTTCTCACTCACTCCTTCGCCACATCACTCGCTCACTCTCTCATCATTTCATACTCTCGCTCACTCTCTCACCATCTCACTCGCTCACTTTCTCACTCACTCCTTCGCCACATCACTCGCTCACTCTCTCACCATTTCATACTCTCGCTCACTCTCTCACCATCTCACTCGCTCACTTTCTCACTCACTCCTTCGCCACATCACTCGCTCACTCTCTCACCATCTCACTCGCTCACTCCTTCGCCACATCACTCGCTCACTCTCTCACCATCTCATATTCTCGCTCACTCTCTCACCATCTCACTCGCTCACTTTCTCGCTCACTCCTTCGCCACATCACTCGCTCACTCTCTCACCATCTCATATTCTCGCTCACTCTCTCACCATCTCACTCGCTCACTTTCTCACTCACTCCTTCGCCACATCACTCGCTCACTCTCTCACCATCTCATATTCTCGCTCACTCTCTCACCATCTCACTCGCTCACTTTCTCACTCACTCCTTCGCCACATCACTCGCTCACTCTCTCACCATTTCATACTCTCGCTCACTCTCTCACCATCTCACTCGCTCACTTTCTCACTCACTCCTTCGCCACATCACTCGCTCACTCTCTCACCATCTCATATTCTCGCTCACTCTCTCACCATCTCACTCGCTCACTTTCTCACTCACTCCTTCGCCACATCACTCGCTCACTCTCTCACCATCTCATATTCTCGCTCACTCTCTCACCATCTCACTCGCTCACTTTCTCACTCACTCCTTCGCCACATCACTCGCTCACTCTCTCACCATTTCATACTCTCGCTCACTCTCTCACCATTTCACTCGCTCACTTTCTCACTCACTCCTTCGCCACATCACTCGCTCACTCTCTCGCCATTTCATACTCTCGCTCACTCTCTCACCATCTCACTCGCTCACTTTCTCACTCACTCCTTCGCCACATCACTCGCTCACTCTCTCGCCATTTCATACTCTCGCTCACTCTCTCACCATCTCACTCGCTCACTTTCTCACTCACTCCTTCGCCCACATCACTCGCTCACTCTCTCACCATTTCATACTCTCGCTCACTCTCTCACCATCTCACTCGCTCACTTTCTCACTCACTCCTTCGCCACATCACTCGCTCACTCTCTCGCCATTTCATACTCTCGCTCACTCTCTCACCATCTCACTCGCTCACTTTCTCACTCACTCCTTCGCCACATCACTCGCTCACTCTCTCACCATTCATACTCTCGCTCACTCTCTCACCATTTCACTCGCTCACTCTCTCACCATTTCATACTCTCGCTCACTCTCTCACCATTTCATACTCTCGCTCACTCTCTCACCAGCTCTCACTCGCTCACTTTCTCGCTCACTCCTTCGCCACATCACTCGGCTCACTCTCTCACCATCTCATATTCTCGCTCACTCTCTCACCATCTCACTCGCTCACTTTCTCACTCACTCCTTCGCCACATCACTCGCTCACTCTCCTCACCATTTCATACTCTCGCTCACTCTCTCACCATCTCACTCGCTCACTTTCTCCTCACTCCTCCTTCGCCACATCACTCGCTCACTCTCTCACCCATTTCATACTCTCGCTCACTCTCTCACCATCTCACTCGCTCACTTTCTCACTCACTCCTTCGCCACATCACTCGCTCACTCTCTCACCATTTCATACTCTCGCTCACTCTCTCACCATCTCACTCGCTCACTTCTCACTCACTCCTTCGCCACATCACTCGCTCACTCTCTCACCATTTCATACTCTCGCTCACTCTCTCACCATCCACTCGCTCACTTTCTCACTCACTCCTTCGCCACATCACTCGCTCACTCTCTCACCATTTCATACTCTCGCTCACTCTCTCACCATCTCACTCGCTCACTTTCTCACTCACTCCTTCGCCACATCACTCGCTCACTCTCTCACCATCTCACTCGCTCACTCCTTCGCCACATCACTCGCTCACTCTCTCACCATCTCATATTCTCGCTCACTCTCTCACCATCTCACTCGCTCACTTTCTCGCTCACTCCTTCGCCACATCACTCGCTCACTCTCTCACCATCTCATATTCTCGCTCACTCTCTCACCATCTCACTCGCTCACTTTCTCACTCACTCCTTCGCCACATCACTCGCTCACTCTCTCACCATCTCATATTCTCGCTCACTCTCTCACCATCTCACTCGCTCACTTTCTCACTCACTCCTTTGCCACATCACTCGCTCACTCTCTCACCATTTCATACTCTCGCTCACTCTCTCACCATCTCACTCGCTCACTTTCTCACTCACTCCTTCGCCACATCACTCGCTCACTCTCTCACCATCTCATATTCTCGCTCACTCTCTCACCATCTCACTCGCTCACTTTCTCACTCACTCCTTCGCCACATCACTCGCTCACTCTCTCACCATCTCATATTCTCGCTCACTCTCTCACCATCTCACTTGCTCACTTTCTCACTCACTCCTTCGCCACATCACTCGCTCACTCTCTCACCATTTCATACTCTCGCTCACTCTCTCACCATTTCACTCGCTCACTTTCTCACTCACTCCTTCGCCACATCACTCGCTCACTCTCTCGCCATTTCATACTCTCGCTCACTCTCTCACCATCTCACTTGCTCACTTTCTCACTCACTCCTTCGCCACATCACTCGCTCACTCTCTCGCCATTTCATACTCTCGCTCACTCTCTCACCATCTCACTCGCTCACTTTCTCACTCACTCCTTCGCCACATCACTCGCTCACTCTCTCACCATTTCATACTCTCGCTCACTCTCTCACCATCTCACTCGCTCACTTTCTCACTCACTCCTTCGCCACATCACTCGCTCACTCTCTCGCCATTTCATACTCTCGCTCACTCTCTCACCATCTCACTCGCTCACTTTCTCACTCACTCCTTCGCCACATCACTCGCTCACTCTCTCACCATTTCATACTCTCGCTCACTCTCTCACCATTTCACTCGCTCACTCTCTCACCATTTCATACTCTCGCTCACTCTCTCACCATTTCATACTCTCGCTCACTCTCTCACCATCTCACTCGCTCACTTTCTCGCTCACTCCTTCGCCACATCACTCGCTCACTCTCTCACCATCTCATATTCTCGCTCACTCTCTCACCATCTCACTCGCTCACTTTCTCACTCACTCCTTCGCCACATCACTCGCTCACTCTCTCACCATTTCATACTCTCGCTCACTCTCTCACCATCTCACTCGCTCACTTTCTCACTCACTCCTTCGCCACATCACTCGCTCACTCTCTCACCATTTCATACTCTCGCTCACTCTCTCGCCACGCCACTCGCTTGGTCTGCTTCTGTCTGTGATTCACGCGCATACACAAATACAAAGATCCCCCGCAAATCCTGAACAGACTTCTGAGGGTAGCTGCTATTAGCGAGCACCTACACACACACACGTGGTGGGTGGCCAGCACCACGCTCAGCCGCCTTTGATTCCCACCCCCAGTGGCAATGTTTGACACACAGCACCAAGTGCTCATTTGAGGCTGAGCCGGACTAGGGGGAGGCCCAGGACGAGATCAGATTCATCGTCGCTGGTGTTCGTCGCTGGGTGCGTAGTGCAGCTGAGCTAACCAGCTAACGCACCTACGCTAACAGCACTTGCCCAACGGTCTGTAAAGGCTATACGGGGGATCTTTGTTTTGGTTTGTGGTTAGCACACTGTGCCATGAACCCGGCCACCTGCGTTAGATTCCCGCCCATGGCGAGCTACAGTAGCATCGGTGTTGAGTGGTATCAGGGACCAGTCCTGGCACATTCGTTTCGCCTCTCCATGAAAGACGAACACGCCACCCTTACGGACCTCGTCAATATTGCGCCGTTCCATCTGCGCGTGGCCCCTTCAGTCAGTCCAACCCATGGATTGAGAACGCACGAGTGGGCCACGGCACCTCATTAATGTTTGACAACAAAGATTCCTCCCCCCTCCCCCCCTCCCCCCCCAGTTAAAGCCGTAACAGTGCACCAGGTACTCATTGGAGGCTGGGTTCGACCTCGGAGAGGCCCAGGACCTGTTCGGATACTCGTCACTGACTCTTGCACAACAACAACAGCCGCCGTTGGCGGTGACGTCACCACGACGCGTGTGCCAGGCTGGGTGCACTTTTAGGCCGTCGCGTGAAAGTGCGGAAGGCTCGCTGCTGACCGGAGGTCACGCTGCAGAACCCAGGTGCCACGTGATGGTTTGGTGTGCCAGGCTAGGTGCAGGAGGTCACGTGGAAGAACCCAGGTGCCATGTGATGGTTTGGTGTGCCAGGCTAGGTGCAGGAGGTCACGTGGCAGAACCCAGGTGCCATGTGATGATTTGGTGTGCCAGGCTAGGTGCAGGAGGTTACGTGGCAGAACCCAGGTGCCATGTGATGATTTGGTGTGCCAGGCTAGGTGCAGGAGGTCACGTGGCAGAACCCAGGTGCCATGTGATGATTTGGTGTGCCATGCTAGGTGCAGGAGGTCACGTGGCAGAACCCAGGTGCCATGTGATGATTTGGTGTGCCAGGCTAGGTGCAGGAGGTCACGTGGCAGAATCCAGGTGTCACGTGATGATTTGGTGTGCCAGGCTAGATGCAGGAGGTCACGTGGCAGAATCCAGGTGTCACGTGATGATTTGGTGTGCCAGGCTAGGTGCAGGAGGTCACGTGGCAGAACCCAGGTGCCATGTGATTATTTGGTGTGCCATGCTAGGTGCAGGAGGTCACGTGGCAGAACCCAGGTGCCATGTGATGATTTGGTGTGCCAGGCTAGGTGCAGGAGGTCACGTGGCAGAATCCAGGTGTCACGTGATGATTTTGTGTGCCAGGCTAGGTGCAGGAGGTCACGTGGCAGAATCCAGGTGTCACGTGATGATTTGGTGTGCCAGGCTAGATGCAGGAGGTCACGTGGCAGAATCCAGGTGTCACGTGATGATTTGGTGTGCCAGGCTAGGTGCAGGAGGTCACGTGGCAGAACCCAGGTGCCATGTGATGATTTGGTGTGCCATGCTAGGTGCAGGAGGTCACGTGGCAGAACCCAGGTGCCATGTGATGATTTGGTGTGCCAGGCTAGGTGCAGGAGGTCACGTGGCAGAATCCAGGTGTCACGTGATGATTTGGTGTGCCAGGCTAGGTGCAGGAGGTCACGTGGCAGAGCCCAGGTGTGACGTGAAGATTTGGTGTGCCAGGCTAGGTGCAGGAGGTCACGTGGCAGAATCCAGGTGTCACGTGATGATTTGGTGTGCCAGGCTAGGTGCAGGAGGTCACGTGGCAGAACCCAGGTGCCATGGGTTGGGCTGACTGAGATGACCGGCAGATGCACCAGCTGTGCTCGCTCCGGGCTCACGGGGGGCGTGTGACGCGGAATTCGACGGACCTCACGACGGTGCCAGCTGCGTGGTGAGGCACGGGCATCGCGGGGCGGACGGACGCGGTGAAGCGGTGGAGCGCCACGGAGGAAGGTGGCAGGGATGACGTCACACGACGGGGTGGGTGGCCAGCACCACGCCCGGACACCTTTGTCTCCCAAAGTGGCGATTTTTTTACGCACCGCACCAGGTACTCATTTGAGGCTGAGTCTACCTATTGTGATCACACGCAGGAGCAGCAGCAGAAATACTCTCCCCCTACTGGCGAACCAATACCCGCTTGTAGGTCAGCTTGGTCAGGTGACTTGGTGCCGCAGAGGGGCAGCTGCCACAGGGGGCGCCCTGTCAAATGGGTTGCAGGCCGCGTGTCACGCGTATCGCCATTACGAGACCCGCGTGGGAGGTGGAGGGATGCTCTCTTATCACAATCGGCAATCGACTCCTCCGCACTTTGGCCCACGCGATTTGGTCCGATCTTGGTGCCTGTCCATCACTGCCAACGCAGCCTCACTAATGTCATATGTTCGATCATAACTCAAACATCATTATTATTAACTAATCAACGGGACACACGTGAACAGAGAGGCGTTGTGTCTCCCCCCCCTCCCCCACACACAGAACCGTCTCATGCGAATAGTTTAGTCGAGTAATCGAACCGATAATTTCGGCGGGAGTAATCTATCATTTAAACAATTCGCCAGTGACGCTTCAAGTCAAAATATTCCTCCTCTGCGCCCAACTCTGTAACCCCCGGCCGTTTGCTCCCGCGGTCTCCGTGACCTCCCGTGACCTCCCATCCCTCGACACCCGCCCTCCGCACTCGACGAGCGCCCCCCGCGTGACTCGGCCACGTGCACCGCCTTCTCTTTGTGACGAACGTCGATTGACGGCCACGTGCGCCGCTCGGTTCTGCACTAAACAACCGCGTCGACGTCCATCATCATCGTTGCGTTTAAGCAGCAGCATCATCATCGACATCATTATCATCATTTTCACCGGCAAGAGCAGCAATTGCAGCAGCATTTGCCATTGTCTATCCACTGCTGGATGAAGGCCTACCCACACAATCATCATGACCATCATTCTCTATGTCTATCCCACTGCTGGATGAAGGCCTAGGCACCCCATGATCAGCATGATCATCATTAGCCATTGTCTATCGACTGCTGGATGAAGGCCTACCCACACAATCATCATGACCATCATTCTCTATGTCTATCCCACTGCTGGATGAAGGCCTAGGCACCCCATGATCATCATGATCATCATTAGCCATTGTCTATCGACTGCTGGATGAAGGCCTACCCACACAATCATCATGATCATCATTCTCTATGTCTATCCCACTGCTGGATGAAGGCCTAGGCACCCCATGATCATCATGATCATCATTAGCCATTGTCTATCGACTGCTGGATGAAGGCCTACCCACACAATCATCATGATCATCATTCTCTATGTCTATCCCACTGCTGGATGAAGGCCTAGGCACCCCATGATCATCATGATCATCATTAGCCATTGTCTATCGACTGCTGGATGAAGGCCTACCCACACAATCATCATGATCATCATTCTCTATGTCTATCCCACTGCTGGATGAAGGCCTAGGCACCCCATGATCATCATGATCATCATTAGCCATTGCCTATCGACTGCTGGATTAAATAAAACCTCCCTCACGTCGTCGCGACGCCACGAGCCGACCTCTCTCGGGCCCCTCTGCGCCTTTGGCTGCCATTCCCTTTCACAGTCCTCGACCATCGGCCGCGTCGCCCCCCTTGTCCGAGCCCCCCCCCCCGAACTCCCCCCCCCCCCCCGTTCGCGTTGCTTGACGGCCCCCGCGGTGTCTCGCTCGCGATCGCCCCCCCCCTCTCCGCATCTCTTGGTGCAACGTCTCCAGAGAGTGGTGCCTCTCTACGCTTCCTCGCCCGATAATAATAATACACAAGAAGCTAAATCTTGACCTAAAGCTTCCGTGACTGCAGTGGTCGTCATCAAGGGGGTTAATCCCCCTTGATGACGACCTGCTTGTGTTGCGATCGAAACGTCGTAGATTTTTCGTTATTTTCTTTGAACCTATCTACGTGACTTTACCGAAAGACCCAAATAATACGGAATAATGTACTTGTGTAAATTGGCGCATTTTGTCCGTGGATCCCCAAATGCGCTACCACCCGTCCATGGAAAGGAAATGATCAGAAGCTGGAAGGGTATAAACGGCCAGACATAAGCGGGGTCTAAAGGGCCAGTTTATAGAGCTATGTTTTTCCCAAGGCGGACTGGAATGTCGATTGTATTCCACTCCTGTGCCCATGTTTCTGATCCATACGTCAACGTTTTATTACCGTAATCTCGGGAATATAATACGCACTTACTACCTCCCCTTACCCGCACCCGGCCCTGTAATTTAAAGCAACATTTGTGAGTGCATATTTGAATACGGTAGATGTGTGCGCTTGTGTGAGTGTGTGCGTAGGGAGCGGTGGCGCAACAGTAGATAGCGCGCTGTGCTACGAACCCGGCGACCCGAGTTCGATTCCCGCTCACGGCCAACTACCAGGCTAAAACAAGAACCTGCCACAATGTGTGAACATCACCACTCGGGAGACAAAGGCAGCTGGGCATGTTGTTGGTCACCCACTCCATGGTGTGCTGTGCCGGTCTTTAAAGGTGCTTGCTAAAAGCACTTGCCCCAACAGTCTGTTAAGGCTTGACTTGAAGCTTTCGTGACTGCAGGAATTCATATTCTTTGGGTCTTTCGGTACAGTCACGTAGATATGTTAAAAAATAACAACAAAAGACCACGACGTTTCGACCGCAACACAAGCGGTCGTCATCAGAAAAATGGGGTTAGCCTCTAAAGGCAAACTGTTTATAAATGTAAAAAATGGGCGTAGCCCAAGTGCCACCAGTATGGGCGGGGTAGCTGATGTTTATGTAAGGGGAGTTGCTGCTAGAGGTGACGGCGGTTGTTGGTAGTGGGCTCCCACCAATTAAAGGGCTGCTCGAGGTGATGGTAGTTGTGGGTAGTGATGGTTCTGGTGGTGAGCTTCCACCAATTAAGGAAGTGGGCAGTCATGGTCGAGCTCTATGGTGTAGAGTTTTGATTATGGAATTATTCTAGGATGGATGGTGGTGGGAGTCAGATTTAGGTAGGCATCCGTGTAGGTGGCTTTCCTGTAGACAGTGTCCAATTGAGCCACCTGGTCTTTTTTTATTAAAACATCCACGAATGGTAGCTTGCCATCATTTTCCACCTCCATGGTGAATTTGATGGCTGGGTGTATGGAATTGATGTGGTTGAGGAATTGGTTCAGAGTAGGTCGGTCATGTGGCCAGATGACGTACGTGTCATCTACGTAGTTTTTGTTATTTTCTTTGAACCTATCTCCGTGACTTTACCGAAAGACCTAAATAATAGTCTGTGTGGGGGATCTTTGTCTCTTGTGTGTGTGTGTGTGGCCAGATTTGTGTATCTTTATTAAAAACGGGGCACAATTAGTTTGGGGTGCGTCCTACGTTGCAGAGCGCATTATATTCCCGGAGAATAGGGGACTCGTGATTGTAGTTCAACGTTTTGCTGGAGACACGGAGGATCCTGAATGGCGACAGACAGGAACGGATGTTTTGCAGGCTGAGGCAAAACATACGAACGCATGTAATCGCGACCAGTCAGAGGGATAGCTCCGGAGTGTATGGAGGCAGACAGACGGACGAACAGACGGACACACAAACACACACACAGACGCACAGACACACAGACAGACGCACACACAGACACACAGACAGAGATTCACTGTAAGCGGCCAGAAGAGGGTTTGTTTTAATGCTGAGAACAGCAGAGCGCGAGAGAAACGCGGGGAGGATATGGAGACGCCCACAGTGGCTGGGTAAGAGAAGGAGCGTGAAGCGCACGTGCGGGAGGGAGGGAAAAGCACGAATGGAAATGGGGCGGCAGACTGATGGAGAGAGATGGAGAAATGAGACACGTGCAGAGTGATGAGCGCGCGAGGGGAGAGAGAGCGAGAGAGTGGCGCAAACAAAGGAAGTGGTCGTGTGCGGAAAGCCGGTCTCAGAGAGGAACATAAACACGGGAGTTACTTTTAACTAAACATCAAATATAAGCACTCACGGATTAGTGCGCATTGCTAGCCTACAAAAGACAAAGATCCCCCTATAGCCTTGACAGACTTGTGAGGACAAGTGCTGCAAGCTAGCAGTGCCGGCCTTAACAGGCTCCCGCTCACAGTATCTGCCCCAACAGTCTGCTGAAGGCTATATGGGGGATCTTGTCTTTGTGTGTGGGGGTGTGTGGGTGTGGGGCACGTGTGCCGTGCCGGACTTCATAGGTGCTCGCTCACCGGACTTGCCCGAAAAGTCTGTAAGAGACTATACGGGGGGACTTTGTCTTTGCCTTTGTGAGGCGTGAGGCGTGAGCTCACGGGGTGGCTCTTTAATTACTCACGTTCACGCTCGGGGAGGGCAGCTCACCCCCCACCCCTACCCCACCACCCCCCTCCACCCCTACCCCACCACCCCCCTCCACCCCTACCCCACCACCCCCCTCCACCCCTACCCCACCCTCCACCCCGCCCCCACCACCCCCCCCACCATCCTCCCCCTCCACCCCGCCCCCCACCCCCACCCCTACCCCACCCTCCACCCCACCACCCCCCTCCACCATCCTACTCCATCCCGCCCTCCACCCGCCCCCATCCCCCCCACCCTCCCACTCCACCCGCCCCCACCACCCCCCTCCACCCCGCCCCCACCCTCCCCCTCCACCCCGCCCCCCACCCTCCCCCTCCACCCCGCCCCCCACCCACCCCCTCCACCCCACCCTCCCCCTCCACCCCGCCCCCCACCCTCCCCCTCCACCCCGCCCCCCACCCACCCCCTCCACCCCGCCCCCCACCCTCCCCCTCCATCCCGCCCCCCACCCTCCCCCTCCACCCCGCCCCCCACCCTCCCCCTCCACCCCGCCCCCCACCCTCCCCCTCCACCCCGCCCCCCACGCTCTCCACATAAGAAATGAAGCTGCCATCCCGAACGACGCTCACGCGTCAAAATGTGGAAATATTTTGTATTTATCTGCATTCATTATTTATTTCCCACATTCATTTTTATAGCCTTTTCATTACATTGCATCTCTCCTGTTTGTGTTATATAACAATCACATTTTCGTTTTATTTATTTGCTTCTCATATTTCAGTGGGTGACGCTTCGCTTTTGCTCTATGATTGAGAGAGGAACTCGCAATGGCGGATGGTCCCAGACAGCTGAGTGGGTGGGTGAGTGAGTGGGTGAGTGAGATGGTGAGTGAGGGGTGGGTGAGTGAGTGGGTGAGTGAGATGGTGAGTGAGGGGTGGGTGAGTGAGTGAGTGGGTGAGTGAGATGGTGAGTAAGGGGTGGGTGAGTGAGTGAGTGGGTGGCACGGTGAGTGAGATGGTGAGTGAGGTAGTGAGAGAGTGGGTGAGAGTGTGGGTGTGCGGATGAGTGAGATAGTGGGTGAGTGAGTGAGGGGGTGGGTGGGTGAGTCAAAGAGTGAGAGAGTAGGTGAGTGAGGAGTGGGTGAGTGAGTGAGAGGATGGGTTGGTGAGTGAAAGAGTAGGTGGATCAGTGAACGAGTGAGATAGTGGGTGGGCGGGCGAGTGTGACTGAGTGAGTGGTGTGAGAGTGAACGCGTGGGGTAGCCAGTGGTGTGCGTGTAAGAGAATGTGGTGAGCGTACAACATCTGGCAACGTAAGCATATAACAGCTTGCAAACTTTGGTCGTCTCAAATCTCGCCATAGTGGCGAAATGTTAACTACCTCGCCTGGTATACAAAAAGTCGTGGGTTCGATCCCGACCCTGACGCCTGCTGCTGCTGCTGTATGTTTGGGGTCTGCGTGTCTCTCTCATCATCATCATCACGGTGGCTAGGAGATGTTAACTACCTCGCCTGGTATGCAGAACGTCGTGGGTTCGATCCCGACCCTGACTATGCCTGCTGCTGCTGTATGTTTGGGGTCTGCGTGTTCTCCCCGTGGTCGCGTGGATTCTTCTCCCGGCCCTCCGGTCTATTCCCTCCACGTTTACAAACATGCGTTAAGTAAGAGTACTCGACTGCTATAAATGTCCACATGATGAGCCACTTCATTGGGGTATCATTCGTGACCAGGTCGTTTCTGAAAAAAGATCTAAATAGCTCAGTGGTCCTTACCTGGTAAAATAAACACAATACTTTAAAATTTACAAGACTCGCCGGGCTGTGTGATTGTTGCTGCTTAGCTTGCGATATCCGATGAGACCCGGCGCGTTCAGAACAATTTGGTCACGAGGCAGAGTGATACACATTCTCGATCTCTCTCACCCATCACTCCCCTCTAGCCATGCAATCTCATCATCCTCCTCCTGCTGCTGCCCCCTGCATCCTCTGTCCCTCCCCGCGCCTCTACCCAGGTCGGTGCTTGTGAGGTCCCGCAGCTGGGAGAGCGTCGTTGACAGGAGTGAAAGGAGTGAAATATTCCCGCGGAGATAAGCGCGGTAATTCCATCTCGGACAGGGAGCCGAATCCTCCAATCACACGGTGCACACACACACGCACGCGAGCACACACGCGCACACACGCACACACACGCGCACACACGCACACACACGCGCACGCGCACGCACACGCGCGCACACACACACACGCGCACACACACGCACATACGCGAGCACACAACAGCAGCCACCATTCGCTACGAAGTGACGGTGGCGTCACCACAGCGCTTGTGCCAGGCTAGGTACACTTTGAGGCCGTCACATAAAGTGCGAGAAGGCTCGCTGCTCTTAGGAGGTCACGGGACGGACCCAGGTGCTAGGGGTTGACTGACTGAGATGACTGCCATATAGTTCCATTTTTTTTATCCACCCGGCGCTCCGCTCGTTGTTGTGAGCATCCGTGCCTCACCCTCCGTTGTTGTTGGAGGGCGACTGCCTTCAACTGCCCAGCAGCGTCCTTCACGAGCCTCCTCCACAGAGGCCGATCTTGACACCGCTGGTACCAGTCATCGGAAAGTCCACTCAGCTTCACACCCCTCTTCGTCGCATCAGCCCATCTATTGTCTAGCCCGTGCAGCGCAAGTTGACCAACCGCTATCCGGCCAAACGGAAGCTGCTTGGGCATGCAGTTGCTGGGCATGCGGGCTACACGACCCAGCCAACGCAGCTTCGCTTGCCGGAGGAGCTCACTGATGGGACTGTGTCCACAGATCTTTCAAGGATCTCTGAGCTCCTCACACAATCCGATCTGATTAAACCCAGAATGGATCGTAGGCAGGCTAGCCTGAACGTTTTTAACCAGCGCCGATGTTCCTTTCGAGGGCTCCACGTTTCGCAAGCGTAGAGAAGGGACGGCATGACTGTGGATGAGAAGACCCGAAGCTTCGTGTAGAGCGACAGACCAAGTAGCTTCCACACAACGTTGCGTAGCCGATGAAAAGATAATGCCGCCCGACTGATTGGGAGTGAGACCCTCTACTGCCAATGCGGACGAGATAGGCGACGGAACGGCAGCCAAATGAGTGAACGCGTCCCAGAGCAAGACGGCCTTAGAGATGGAGTGATGGAATCGGCCAATGTGCAGCGGAGATATTGATAGGAGCAGCAGCACTGACTCTAGCCAACTTGCTGTACTACCACCTCTGAGTCGGCTCAACCCAACAGAGGAGTTTGAGGTCTCACGTCTCCGCGTGATCAACCCTTGCCTCCGCAGCACCACAGGTGCAGTGTCGCTTGCTTCAACAAAGCAGAGCTGTGGCGCGGTGGTTAGGGCACAGTGCTCACAAGAAACCCGACCAGCGCGGTGAAGTATGGTCAACCGACGCAGTACGGGGCACGTGGATGCATTCATCCACTCGGGAGGTGGAACTTGACCGCGGGGTTGAGACGTTTCTATCTTCATGGGCTAGCCCCTGCCTCTCTTTCCCCTCTCATGTCAACGTCTTCCCCTCCTCGGAGTGATGCGATCTTCTTCGCTCTAGCTTTGCTGTCCACCAAAATAATTGGAAATAAATCGATTGGTGGGACGAGCGTTCACATGTGCACTCTCGCCGCTACACATCCGACATCGAATCAATTAACTTATTCAAATCTGATATGAAGGCCCATGTATTTGTCGAGGCATACACTGAAAAAAAACCATTTATGTTATGGTCCAACTGGCTCGTAACTTTTTGGCCACTTCACCGCCCCTCCTGTGAAGGTTTCCTAAACTCGGGAAAATGTTGAGACCGTGGTCTGGGATTTATTGATTTTATTTATTTAAATAAATTTTCTCTGTGATGGTCATTTTCTTGTAATGTGCATTTTTTCTCCGGTTATTCACGTGTTCATCTTTTCGTGTTTTGATTTGCTAAGTAGTGGGGTTTTGTTTTTGTATTATCTGCGTAAGGGACTGTCTAATTAATGTGCAGCCGTTGTGAGATGCAATTGCATGAATGACGCTCTATAAAATGAAAGTATTATTATATTATGGATGGAGACCTTCCACTAAAACTCTGGCCGTCGAATGTCTGAACGTTGATCAGTGCAACTCCTCCTGGGGGGTTTTAAATTGACAATATTTTTCGAAGCGGGACATCATCATCATCAACATCATCAGCATCATCAGCAGCATCAGCAGCATCAGCAGTCATGGTCTATCTACCGCTGTATGAAGGCCTCCCCGTTGCTATCGCCAGCCCCAACAGCCCAGAGCTCGCATCTCCACTCCGTCTCGCTCCCTCCTCCCCGCACGCGCCAGCCGATGGAGGCGTTTTCATAAAATGTAAAAATAATGATGATGATGATTGTGATGATGATTGTGATGATGATTGTGTTGATGATTGTGATGATGATTGTGATGATGATTGTGATGATGATTGTGATGATGATTGTGATGATGATTGTGATGATGATGATGATGATTGTGTTGGTTGCGAAAGTTTGGGCACAGCTGGAATCAGGAACAAACAAGCGCCGAGTCCTCCCCCTCCGCCCCCGCTGCTGCTGTTGTTGCGACATGCCGAGTGGCAGAGGCAGACTCAGCGCGCCGTGTCCCCTCTCCCACACTCTCCTTTTCTGTCAATCCTCGCTCTCTCTGTCTCGCTCTCTCTCTCTCGCTCTCTCTCGCTCGCTCTCTCGCTCTCTCTTTCTCGCTCTCTCTCTCTCGCTCCCTCTCGCTCTCCCTCTCGATCTCTCTGTGCGCTTCTGTCCATGCCCAATCGTGGAGTTCTCGCCCAGCGCTCTCCCACTGCTCCTCTCCGCTTGAAGCCGACTTCTCTCTCGCCCCACGCTCTCACCCACTCCATCCTGCACCCCTCTTCATTTCTCCTCCCATCTCAATCGCTCGCTCGTAGCGGTGCGCGTGCGCTCTCCTTATCTCCATCTCTCCCTCATTCCACTTCACGAGGTTTGTCAAAACCGCAAAACACCGCCCGCTTTAACTCGCCGTGCAACGCAGGACCCTTCATTCATACTCGTCCACACCATCATCATTACCATCATCATCGCCATTGCCACCACCACCACCATCGTCAATGTCACGATCGTCGTCATTGCCACCACCACCACCATCATCATCGTCGCCATCATCGTCGTCATTCATTGTCATAACCACAGCCTGGAGCCTGTGGGTAGCTCTCGGCACAACTCTCTTCTCTCCCCGCGAGAGTCTCCAATCAGGGCTGGGCCGTCTCATCGTCGCGTGACACGTAGATAACCACCACCACCACCTCCACCACCACCACCTCCGCCACCACCACCACCACCGCCTCCACGACCACCACCACCACCACCACCTCAACCACCGCCTCCACGACCACCACCACCGCCACCGCCTGCATCACCACCACCTCCGCCACCACCACCACCTCCACCACCGCCACCACCTCCTCCACCTCCTCCACCTCCACCGCCACCACCGCCACCGCCACCTCCTCCACCTCCACCATCATCACCACCTCCACCATCGCCTCCACCGCCACCGCCTGCACCACCGCCACCACTTCCACCACCTCCATCACCGCCTCCACCACCACCACCGCCACAGCCTGCACCACCGCCACCACCGCCGCCGTCGCCACCGCCACCACCGCCTGCACCACCGCCACCACCGCCGCCACCGCCTGCACCACCACCACCGCCGCCACTGCAGCTACTGCCTGTTCACTGCGCACGCCTCTGCCTGCAGGCCTCTCAACGGGAACCCCATCCGATCGCCCGGCCGCGTTGTCGCCGCTCGCGATTCACAGCCGAGTCTCCCAGCGCTCGCGTGACCCTCGCTTCTATGGCGCCGCGGTGGCTATGAGATGTTAGCAACCTCGCCTGGTATGCAGGGAGGTCGTGGATGAGACCCCGACCCTGCTGCCTGCTGCTGCTGCTGTATATTTGGAGTTTGTGTGCGTGTCTCTCTCTCTCTCTCCCCGTGGTCGCGTGGATTTTCTCCGGTTCCTCTGTTTTTGTTTGTTATCCTCCACATTTAGAATCGACGTCATCACGCGTTTAGAGTTTTCGTTCGCGAAAATATTTCAGGCGATGAGCCACCTCGTTGAGCTATATAGCTCAGTGGGCCTTATCTGGTCAAATAAAAGTTTAGTATAAAAGTTTAGTTTAGTTTATCTCTTTTATCAGCCTGGTTTGTACCCGGATGGAGATACGGCCTGGCAATGCCCAGGTGCTGCAGCTTCGGGCTGCGAGGTGTGGCCAGGGAGATGGCAGCATGGCAGTGGAGATTCTTAAATCCATCTGTGTAGATGTTTTGAGTGTCACTCCCCTCGTGTGCAGCAGCAGCGCGGCTGCTGGGGTTTCTCCTCCCCCACCTCACGAAACTAAACTCTCACCGCTCGTGGCTTGCGCGGCCACACTCCTCAGCGCGGCAGCCGCCCCCTGCTTCGATGTATTTAGGATATTGAGTCAGCCCGTCATCTAATCCTTCCGAAGTCAACAATGCAACATGCACCAGTGTGGTGGGGGCAGCCAACAGTCGTAGTTGCTCGATGGATCGACTCGCCTCCTGTCATATGAACGTTGAATTTCCGCTACTGACTGAGGGCTGCAGGCAGTGAATGAGCACCAGGGCATCATCCTCCTCCTATTCAATATTGTGCAAGATCAAGGTTCCAATACGCGGCCACCTTGCCAATGCATTATATAGTCTCCCTTCCTTCTGCCTTGACGGTTACCATATTAGTAGTGGTAGTGTATTATTCGTGTTGCTGTTGTTGTGTGCGGCGCGTGTGTTGCAGGCAATGGCGTGGGTCGGTCGCGGCTGACGACGGACAGAATGTCGCTGTCGCTGGCTAATGAAGTGGCGTATGACGCCGCGAATACACCAGAGTGCAACGCCTTATTACACTCCACCATCGCCTCTCCACCCTCGCCTCTCCACCCTCGCCTCTCCACCCTCGCCTCTCCACCCTCGCCTCTCCACCCTCGCCTCTCCACCCTCGCCTCCCCATCGCTCTCCCTCCCTCCCTCCCCGCACGCTCGCTGTGTGTTTAGATCCCCACACGGCCCCTGTGCCCACACTCACACCAACTCACACCGCTCCCATCTCTCTCTCTCTCGCCGCACCTCGTCGGCCCAACTCTCTGCAGGGATGAGTGGTTCCAAAGGCCGCTCCCGTCGCGAGTCTCCCTAGCGATGACTTTCTCTCTCTCTCACGTTCCCCACCACCACCACTCCTACGACTGTGTGTGTCTCTCTCACTGTCTCCTCCCCACCACCACCACCACTCCTACGACTGTGTGTGTCTCTCTCTCACGTTCTCCTCCTCCCCACCACCACCACCACTCCTACGACTGTGTGTCTCTCTCACTGTCTCCTCCCCACCACCACCACCACTCCTACGACTGTGTGTGTCTCTCTCTCACGTTTTCCCCACCACCACCACCACTCCTACGACTGTGTGTGTGTCTCTCTCACTTTCTCCTCCTCCCCACCACCACCACCACCACTCCTACGACTGTGTGTGTCTCTCTCTCTCCTCTCCATCTTCTTCCTCCCTGCTTCGATCGCCCGAGCCCCACCCCGTGTCTGTTGAGCGCGCAGGCGGAGCAGCCAACGATGGTGCAGCCGTCGACTCGATTGCCATGCGATGACCATTGACTCTGGGTGGCAGGGCGGGCGGGGTAGAAAAGTGCTGCCCGTGCCTCCGCCACTCCATAGCTGCGTGTGAATCAGAGGTCACAGGTAACTCTGTGATATCCCCTTCCGCGGGTTCTATTCTCTTAACAAGTGGTGGGGGGAGGAGCGTGTCGCGCCGCTCTGCGAGATTCCTGCACGGATCCGGGACGACGCGACTCCCACCGTACAGTCTGGATGACCTTGGTAAGGCATTCCAATCACAAGTTTAACATTCTTTCGGAATAACGTTGGGTGTCTTTTGGTTAGATCGCGTAAATGTCAAAATGTGTCACTCATCCACCACCAGCACCTGACAGAGGCCAATTAGTAAGGTGTGTCACGTGTGCTGAAGTAGTACCTCATTGGCGCGTCCTGTTTACGGGACAAACCTTACGAATGGCCTCTGTCGGGTGGCGGTGGACTAACGACACATCTAGATTGCACGCGTTCTAACCCAAAACAAACTTTACTCTGAATAATATTGGTGGAGAACGCCTACGTGTTAAACGGATTATTCTGGAACATTCATAGTACGCAGAGAACACGTGACCATCAAAGTGCGTGATAAGAACAAGGCCACTGGCGCGGTTCCCATTGTAATGCACGAGCCGGACACTTTCCGAGCCAGCCGCTCTGAGTTGCAGACCATTGTGCCATGATCCCAACCATATATAATGGGTACCACGGAGGGTGGCATGTGCTACGAAGGGTACTCCGGTAAAACTCCATCTCGCGACCACAACGATGTACGATAGCAAGCTGACTGTGGTAGCGTTGTTTGAGAAGGGTGTTGTCAAGAAGGATGCGTTCGTGGCATGTTTGGTAGAGATGCGTCGTCTGGATTGTGATGTGAGATGTGCACCGAGTCAGCGTGTCGACGTCTCAGTGGTGGACACTCAGCTGTCCGCCCGTGGTGGACACTGTCCATGATGGACACTACCCATGATGGACACTACGCATGGTGGACACTGATCATGGTGGACACTGCCCGTGGTGGACACTGTCCATGGTGGACACTGATCAAGGTGGACACTGATCATGGTGGACACTGCCCCTGGTGGACACTGATCAAGGTGGACACTGCCACTGGTGGACACTGATCATGGTGGATACTGATCATGGTGGACACTGCCCGTGGTGGACACTGTCCATGGTGGACACTGATCAAGGTGGACACTGATCATGGTGGACACTGCCCCTGGTGGACACTGATCAAGGTGGACACTGCCACTGGTGGACACTGATCATGGTGGATACTGATCATGGTGGACACTGCCCGTGGTGGACACTGATCATGGTGGACACTGATCATGGTGGACACTGCTCATGGTGGACACTGTCCATGGTGGACACTGCCCGTGGTGGACACTGTTCATGGTGGACACTGATCATGGTGGACACTGATCATGGTGGACACTGTCCATGATGGACACTGCTCATGGTGGACACTGATCATGGTGGACACTGCTCATGGTGGACACTGATCATGGTGGACACTGATCATGGTGGACACTGTCCATGGTGGACACTGCTCATGGTGGACACTGATCATGGTGGATACTGTCCATGGTGGACACTGCTCATGGTGGACACTGATCATGGTGGACACTGATCAAGGTGGACACTGCCCCTGGTGGACACTGATCAAGGTGGACACTGCTCATGGTGGACACTGATCAAGGTGGACACTGATCAAGGTGGACACTGATCAAGGTGGACACTGCCCGTGGTGGACACTGCACATGGTGGACACTGCCCGTGGTGGACACTGATCAAGGTGGACACTGATCAAGGTGGACACTGCCCGTGGTGGACACTGATCAAGGTGGACACTGATCAAGGTGGACATTGCACATGGTGGACACTGATCATGGTAGACACTGCTCATGGTGGACACTGATCATGGTGGACACTGCTCATGGTGGACACTGATCATGGTGGACACTGCACATGGTGGACACTGATCATGGTGGACACTGCACATGGTGGACACTGATCATGGTGGACACTGCACATGGTGGACACTGATCATGGTGGACACTGCTCATGGTGGACACGTTTTAGTATGTCTCCCCATGTGGTACCGACCACCCCCGTGGCTCATGGCGATGAGCGTCTGATTACCCACAAAAATAAAAATCAGCCCTTCCAGTTTACATACTTTACAGATGCCGAGCAATCTTAACCAATTATTTTAACATTTCAGTTTTATTCACGCGCAATTTAGCATTTACTGTTCAATTGCGAAGAAAGATTGAATTGCGAAGAGCGATTTAACAAACTGCACGCGGCGAGACGCCACGCGAGTGGGACAGGGAGACTTGGGGCAGGGAGACCTTGGGGTAGGGAAGCTGGGATGGGGAGACCTGGGACTGGGAGACTTGGGGCAGGGAGACTTGGGGTAGGGGGACCTGGGACTGGGAGACTTGGGATAGGGAGACCTGGGACTGGGAGACTTGGGGCAGGGAGACTTGGGGTAGGGGGACCTGGGACTGGGAGACTTGGGATAGGGAGACCTGGGACTGGGAGACTTGGGGCAGGGAGACTTGGGGTAGGGGGAGCTGGGGTAGGGGGACCTGGGACTGGGAGACTTGGGGCAGAGAGACCTGGGACTGGGAGACTTGGGGCAGGGAGACTTGGGGTAGGGGGACCTGGGACTGGGAGACTTGGGATAGGGAGACCTGGGACTGGGAGACTTGGGGCAGGGAGACTTGGGGTAGGGGGAGCTGGGGTAGGGGGACCTGGGACTGGGAGACTTGGGGCAGGGAGACCTGGGACTGGGAGACTTGGGGCAGGGAGACTTGGGGTAGGGAGACTTGGGGTAGGGAGACTTGGGGTAGGGAGACTTGGGGTAGGGAGACTTGGGGTAGGGAGACTTGGGGCAGGGAGACTTGGGGTAGGGAAATCTGATTAAGGGAGACATGGGGGAGGGAGTCGTGGTCACGGTATCCATTGCCTGCAGACATCGGCAGAAGGAGCGCGCTTGGTGGAGAGTGAGACGAGAGGGGGGGAGGGTAGCCACGACGTGGTTGGATTGTTCCAGGTCTGCCTTGAACGAGAGACGTCTCGTCCTCACGGCGCTGTTATCGCCGTGTCACCCCGGGTGCATCGCGGCCACTGTCAGCCAGGCGACGTCGACTGGCAGCGCCTTCCCGCTTCTCAGTGCGGCCTCCTCGTGCCCGCACGTGGCCTCGCCCCAGCCTGGACCACCCGGGGCGGACTCCCGCAGCCTCCTCGAGCGTGGAACCCCGAGGCCACTGTCAGCCGTGACACCCGCGAGGAACGGGAATGTGCCACGGGGCCCTCGCTGTTCGTGCGCGAGGCCATTCGCTCGCTCGCTCGCTCGCTCGGCGCGCGGTCGCAGGCCCTCAATTCAAATCGTCCTCCCCGGGTCCCACTGCCCTTCTCTCGCAGCAACCCATCAATCCCGATCCTCCCTCAACGTGTCTCTTGCCGTGTCCTCCTTTCCGTTCTCAATTACCCCCGAGCTCTTTCCCTCCCTCCCTCTCACGCCCCGTCCCTTCCCTCTCCCGCAACGTCGCTAAATCTGCCTCCTCCTCCTCCCTTCCCCAAAACCTCCCACGCACATCCTCCTAACTCAATTTCCCCGCCCTGCCGCGTCTTCCCCTCTTCGCCTCTCCATCTCCTGGGCTCATCCCGCGACTCTCTCTCTCGCATTCCCTTTTCACGCCCGCCAGTCCCATCTCAAGCTCGTCTCGCCGTCTCTCCGCCGCTGTATTTCTTGCCGGCCTGACCCCCGTCACCCGTCGCTTGCGGGGGCCACACAAAGTGCTGGGATGTTCACTTTGGCGCAAATAAAATCTCATTTTAACAAAAAAAATCCGCTGACTCGCAAGACAGGCGTCATGGCGCAGCTACGCGCGGAGCAGACACGCGAACACACACGCACGGACACACACGCACGGACACACAGACACGCACACACAGACACGCACGGACACACATACACGCACACACAGACACGCATGGATACACAGACACGCACACACAGACACGCACGGACACACAGACACGCATGGATGCACAGACACGCACACACAGACACGCATGGACACACAGACACGTACACACAGACACGCACGGACACACAGACACGCACACACAGACACGTGATGAGTGTGTGATGGGTGTGTGTGTGATGGGTGTGTGTGTGATGGGTGTGTGTGATGGGGGTGTGTGTGATGGGAGTGTGTGTGATGGGGGTGTGTGATGTGTGTGTGATGTGTGTGTGTGATGGGTGTGTGTGATGGGTGTGTGTGTGATGGGTGTGTGTGTGATGAGTGTGTGTGTGTGTGATGGGTGTGTGTGATGGGTGTGTGTGTGTGATGAGTGTGTGATGGGTGTGTGTGTGATGGGTGTGTGATGAGTGTGTATGTGATGGGTGTGTGTGAGTGATGGGTGTGTGATGGGTGTGTGTGTGTGATGAGTGTGTGTGTGATGGGTGTGTGTGTGTGATAGGTGCGTGTGTGTGATGAGTGTGTGTGTGATGTGTGTGTGTGATGTGTGTGATGGGTGTGTGTGTGATGTGTGTGTGTGATGTGTGTGTGTGTGATGCGTGTGTGTGTGATGGGTGTGTGTGTCTGTGTTAAGTGTGTGTGATGAATGTGTGTGATGGGTGTGTGTGTGATGGGTGTGTGTGTGATGAATGTGTGTGATGAGTGTGTGTGTGATGAGTGTGTGTGTGATGAGTGTGTGTGTGATGAATGTGTGTGATGGGTGTGTGTGTGATGAGTGTGTGTGTGTGATGAGTGTGTGTGTGATGAATGTGTGTGATGGGTGTGTGTGTGATGAGTGTGTGTGTGATGAGTGTGTGTGTGTGTGATGGGTGTGTGTGTGTGTGATGAGTGTGTGTGTGATGAGCGTGTTGGGGGGAGATTGGGGCGATGGCGTATTTGTTAGCGCGCTTGCGCTACGAATCCGGCGACCCGAGTTCGATTCCCGCACACAGCTAACACCAGTGACAATTATCTGAACAGGCCCTGGGCCTCCCCTAAGGTCGACTTAACCACTCGGGATACAAAGGCGGCCGGGCGTGGTGCTGGCCAACCACTCCGTCGAGTGCCGTGCCGGCCTTCGTAGGTGCTCGCTCGCGGCTGCAACAGTCTGTGTTTGTGATCGGTATGTGACGCGTATGTGATTAAAGGGTGCGAGTGTGCGATGGGGGTGGCGTATGTGATTGGTGTGTAGCGAATGTGTGATGGGGAAGGTTGTGTGTGTGATCGGCGTGTGATCGGGACGTGTGGGTAATGAAGCAGTGTGTGTAATTGGTGTTTACGAGACATTGTGGTGTCTGTGTGTGTGTGTGCTTGTGTGTGTGTCTGTGTGTGTGTGTGTGCTTGTGTGTGTTCGTGGATAGCTATCGGGTCGCGGTTAGCGCGCTGCGCTGCGAACCCAGCCACCCGAATTTGGATTCCCGTTTACGGCCAACACCAGTGACGATTGTCCGAACCGCTCCTGGGCTTCCCCTAGGCCGACTCAGCCTCAAATGAGTACCTGGTGCGGTTTGTAGTAAACATCGCCACTGGGGATACAAAGGCGGCCGGGCGTGGCGCTGCCCATCCACCCCCTCGTGTGCCGTTCCGGCCTTCATAGGTGCTCGCTAACAGCACTGACAGTCCGTTCGGGCTGCACGGGGGAGTCTCTGTCTTTGTATTGTTTGCATGTGTGCCAGGGGTGTGTCTGTGTGTGGTTGGTGTATATGCGACACAGGGATGTATGTGTGTGGCTGGGTTCCGTTCTCCTCTCACACACAAAGACAAAGATCCCCCGTATAGCCTTAGCAGACTGTTGGGGCAAGTGCTATTAGCGAGCACCTATCAAGACCAGAGCGGCACACGAGGCGCTAAGTGGCCAGCACCACGCCCGGCCGCCTTTTTCTCCTTAGTGGCGATGTGTACACATCACTCCTTTTGGGCTGAGTCGACCTAGGGGAGGCCCCGGGCCAGTTTAGATCGGGAATCGAACTCGGGTCGCCGGGTTCGCAGTGTAGCGCGCAAACCACGACACTGCCACACACACACACATTGGACATTCATTCACTGTGGCAAGAAAGAGAGATAAACGCGTGGCCATCAGGTGCCGCCAGTGATTATATTCCAATTACTCAAATGACCGCACACTCAGCAATCACTCCTCCGCACGTATTTCGCGCGTTGCAATTTTTCTTTCTGGAACGAATTTAAAAGAAAATAACCGCATCTTTAACTTTTTCTTGAATTATTCACAAGTGGCTTTGGCTTTTTTTGTTAGAAGTGCACGGGATGCGGCGATCGAAGCGCCAGGGGGTAGCGATAGCTTCACGGTGGTAGCAGGGGTTGGTGGTTCACGTACTCGGTAAAGTTACGAAGTTAGAAATAAAATACAATTATGGAATCCAGCCGGTCGCCCCCTGGTTAATGTGCGGGCGTATTGGCCGTGTTGGTAAATCCTCCCGGATGACTCCTCAATTGACACAGCACGATCATCGCCCCCACCCCCACGACCGGCAGGACCCGCCCGACTCACGAAGAGTCTTGGGACCCAGCGAGGCTTTATTGGGTAAACAAAGTGTCATTAACACGTGCTATATCTATGGGATATGATTTGTCAATATAAAAAAAAATGATGAAAAATAAGGAAAGGTTTGTACTCTTTGTGTTAATACAACAGGAGCTGTGTTAAAATGTTCAAACACCAAACAAACCTTGTGCAAGGCATCAAGTTTTGCATTAAACACCCACATACTGTAATTGTGGTGAACATGCAAACAAAACGATGCTCTGTACTGTTCGTCTTTCGGCGTGCTCTGGTCTAGCACTGGTGAGACATGGCCATGCAGGAGGATGTCCGCTATGTTTCTCTCGACGTTCCCTTATCCGACCTTTTCACACAACCGCCTGAACGTCTGTGGCGAGCGAATGGCATCCATACACGGGACACGGAGCACCCCCCCACTACACCCCATCACCCCACTACACCCCCTTCCCCCCACCACACCCCCCTCCCCACCCCACCACACCCCCTCCCCACCCCACCACACCCCCCTTCCCCCCACCACACCCCCCCCCCTTCCCCCCACCACACCCCCCCCCCTCCCCCCACCACACCCCCCTCCCACCCACCACACCCCCTCCCCACCCCACCACACCCCCTCCCCACCCCACCACACCCCCTCCCCACCCCACCCCACCCCCCTCCCCACCCCACCACACCCCCCTCCCCCCCACCACACCCCCCTCCCCCCCACCACACCCCCCTCCCCACCCCACCACACCCCCCTTCCCCCCACCACACCCCCTTCCCCCCCACCACACCCCCCTCCTCCCCACCACACCCCCCTCCCCACCCCACCACACCCCCCCTCCCCCCACTACACCCCCCTCCCCACCCCACCACACCCCCCACCCCACTACACCCCCTCCTCTCACAACACCCACTTCCCCCCACTACACCCCACCTCTCCCCTCCACCCCTCCTTCCCCCCACTAAATGCCCCCCCCCTTTCCCCACGTGTCGCTCATTCCACCATCAATCACCGTCGCGTAGCAAGGCTGCCAGGGGCCCACGGACATTAATTATCACTTCTGTGTGGCATCGGGATGGCGTGTATTCATTAATTATTTACACTTTTTATATATATACACACAATGTCTAATTTGGGATTAGGGGATCATTGTGTGTGTGGGGGTGAGGTGTTCAAGTGCGACCTCGTTCTATTGATGGCCAACACACCTCGCACGCTCATCACCAGCCACGGGCTATCCACTGCTGGATTAAGTGCAGCCCCTGCCACCTCCCCCCCCGCCCCCCGTCGTCTCCATCTCTCGTGATTTCATGGCTCCGTCTCCCTCTGCGGCCGTGCTCCCTCTCCCTCCGAGATGCGTCCCGTAGCCCTTTGGCTGCGATCGTCAACAGTCGGAGCCATGGTCCATGTCCAGCATTGGCTCCAGTCGAAGCGACGGTGCCACGGACACGCTTGAGGCGGAGCAGTGGCGACAGCTGCTGCACCGCCACTGGGTCGTGCTGGTGCAGCTGCACCGCTCACACACCCCGACTGGGTCGTGGTGGTGCAGCGGCTGACGTGACGCTGCGCTACGACCCCCCCCTCCCCCCCCCACTGCGACCCGGGTTGGATTCCCGCACGCAGCCACCAGTACCAGTGACGATTATCTGAACCGGTCCCGGGCCCTCCCCTAGGTTGACCCAGCCTCAAATGATTACTTGGCGCGGTGTGTAAACATGGCTACTCGGAAGACAAAGGCGGCCGGGCGTGGTGGTGGCGGCCCACCGACCCCCTCGTGTGCCAAAGTGCCGGCCTCCATAGGTGCTGGCTCGCAGCACTTGCCCAGCGGTCTTTTTGGGGGCTACACGGGGGAGCTTTGTCTGTGCGTGAGTTCGCGTTGGGTTCGTCGGTTCGACGACGGCGGCACGTGACATTTAATCACACATCCATCTCATCAGCGAATCAATGGGTGACATCAAGAATCAAATTATGCCAGCAAATGCATTTTAGATATCAATAAGAGGGGGATTTTGTCGTTAAGTTAGAAGGTTAAACATCGGGGTTGGAGTAAAGGTTCGGCTCCTCAATTTTAAATGAAGATTTATCTTTTTTCATATCAATAATTGAATTGCCCGGGCATGCCAAAGCGTCATGTGAGTTTGCAGACATCAATAGCGGCGATTTGAATGTCCGTGATTAATTGGATGGTCCATATCGTGACTCTCCGCTGCCAGATATCCCAGACGCCCGACATACTGACCACACAACACAAAGCAGACAAAGGCAAAGATGCCCGAATAGCATTGTGACAGACTGTCGGGGCAAGTGCTGTTATGAGCGAGTAGCGCCTATGAAGACCGGCACTGTGGCACACGAGGGGGAAGGGGCGGTCAGCAGCACCACGAGCGTGTCGCCTCTATGTCCCCAGCGCTGACGATTGCACACCGGACCAGTGACTCGTTTAAGATTCATATTCTTGGTTCTTTCGGTAAAGTCACGTAAGATTGTTGTCGACACAACGGATGCCCGGCACGTGTTCAGACATTCGCGAACTGATGTTGGCCCGTGAGTGGGAATCGATCTCAGGGTTGTTGGTTTGTAGCGAAGTGCTCGGACAGCCCTCTGTGCCACATCTGCACGCAACACAAGACTCTGCCACACGTTAGCACGAAACACACACAAGGACAAAGATCCCCCGTGTAGCCTTCATTGACTTGTGGGGGCAAGTGCTGTTAACGAGGAGAACCTACGAAGGCCGGCACGGCACACGAGCGGGTGGGAGGCCAGCACCACGCCCGGCCGCCTTTGTCTCCCTCCTGGCGATGTTCACCACACACCGCACCAGGTACTCGTTTGAGGCTGCTGGATGGAAGCCTCCTCACACAGTCGTCTTCCTCGTGCACTCCGCTTAGCGCGCGCACACGAGGTGATTTCATCGCTCCATCTCCTCGGCCATCGCCCGCAATGATACAAAAACAAGATCCCCCCCCCCCCCCCCCGTGTAGCCTTAACAGACTGTTGGGGCAAGTGCTGTTAGGGAAGCACCCATTAAGGTCGGCATGGCACACGAGGGGGTGAGTGGCCAGCACCACCACGCCCGACCACCTTTGTATCCCTAGTGACGATGTTTACACACCGCTCCAGGCACTCATTTTGAGGCTGAGACGACCTAGGGGAGGCCCAGTACCGGCTCAGATAATCGTCACTGGTGTTGGTAGCCGTGAGCAGGAATCGAACTCGGGTCGCCGGGTTCGTAGCGCAGCGTAACGCTAACCGCGACACACAGACACGCGCGGAAGCAAAAGCAGAGCGGACGCCTCACGGATCAGGAACTTCACCGTGCCCGGTAGAGGTAGCGGCGCAACCCTGCAATTTCTGACTCATGCCACTGTCGGCGGATGGGGGCCTCCACGAGAGTCAGCTCGAGAGAGGGGGGGGGGGCCCTCCTCTGTATATACGTACGTCGACCTTCTTTCGCGCCGTACGTGGCTTGGAGTAAGTGGGAGAGGAACCCGCACGTGACCCCGCAAGGCACGACTCGTGCGCGAGTGAAGAACCTCGCCACGTTGGTCCGCGATTGGCGTCGAACCGGGGCTCACCACGACTGCCTCCACGCGTAACTCAGCGGCAACCCCCCTCCCCCTAGCCCCCCTCGCCCTAGCCCCCCTCGCCCTAGCCCCCCTCGCCCTAGCCCCCCTCGCCCTAGCCCCCCTCGCCCTAGCCCCCCTCGCCCTAGCCCCCCTCGCCCTAGCCCCCCTCGCCCTAGCCCCCCTCCCCTAGCCCCCCTCGCCCTAGCCCCCCTCGCCCTAGCCCCCCCCTCGCCCTAGCCCCCCCTCGCCCTAGCCCCCCTCGCCCTAGCCCCCTCGCCCTAGCCCCCCTCGCCCTAGCCCCCCTCGCCCTAGCCCCCCTCGCCCTAGCCCCCCTCGCCCTAGCCCCCCTCGCCCTAGCCCCGCCCCCCTCGCCCTACCCCCTCGCCTAGCCCCCCTCGCCCTAGCCCCCCTCGCCCTAGCCCCCTCGCCCTAGCCCCCCTCGCCCTAGCCCCCCCCCCCCCCTCGCCCTAGCCCCCCTCGCCCTAGCCCCCCTCGCCCTAGCCCCCCTCGCCCTAGCCCCCCTCGCCCTAGCCCCCCCCTCGCACTAGCCCCCCTCGCCCTAGCCCCCCTCGCCCTAGCCCCCCCTCGCCCTAGCCCCCCTCGCCCTAGCCCCCCTCCTCCTAGCCCCCTCGCCCTAGCCCCCCTCGCCCTAGCCCCCCTCGCCCTAGCCCCCCTCGCCCTAGCCCCCTCGCCCTAGCCCCCCTCGCCCTAGCCCCCCTCGCCCTAGCCCCCTCGCCCTAGCCCCCCTCGCCCTAGCCCCCCTCGCCCTAGCCCCCCTCGCCCTAGCCCCCCTCGCCCTAGCCCCCCCTCGCCCTAGCCCCCCTCGCCCTAGCCCCCCTCGCCCTAGCCCCCCCTCGCCCTAGCCCCCCTCGCCCTAGCCCCCCTCCCCCTAGCCCCCCTCCCCCTAGCCCCCCTCCCCCTAGCCCCCCTCCCCCTAGCCCCCCTCGCCCTCCCCATAGCCCCCCTCCCCCTAGCCCCCCTCGCCCTCCCCATAGCCCCCCTCCCCCTAGCCCCCCTCGCCCTCCCCATAGCCCCCCCTCCCCCTAGCCCCCCTCCCCCTAGCCCCCCTCCTCCTAGCCCCCCTCCCCATAGCCCCCCTCCCCCTAGCCCCCCTCCCCCTAGCCCCCCTCCCCATAGCCCCCCTCCCCCTAGCCCCCCTCCTCCTAGCCCCCCTCCTCCTAGCCCCCCTCCCCCTAGCCCCCCTCCCCCTAGCCCCCCTCCCCATAGCCCCCCTCCCCCTAGCCCCCCTCCCCCTAGCCCCCCTCCTCCTAGCCCCCCTCCCCCATGCCCCCCTCGCCCTCCCCCTAGCCCCCCTCCCCCTGTGTCGTCGCGTTCGAGACTCCAATTAATTACGGATCGTTGTGAAGGCCGCGTGCGGCTGCAGATCCCAACAAGAGAGGCGCCGTGCTCATCATGGCACCGGCACGCGGGGCGGCGCGGTGGCGATAGCGGCCACTTGGCGTGAAATCAGAACAACAACAACACAACAACACAACAACATGTTCAGAATTTAAATTTGTATTTTTTAAACGAATATTTTATTTTACTAGGTAAGGCCCACTGAGCTCTGTATCTCTTCTCAGAAGCGACCTGGCAATCACAAATTTTGTAGCTGAACGAAGTGGGCTTATCACCATCATCATCATCACGTGGAATTTTATAGCAGCCAAATACTCTGAACGCGTGACGTTGATTCTAAGTGTGAAGCAAAACCCCCGATAACCCCGAGACAAACACACACGACCACGGAGAGAGAGCGAGAGAGAGCGAGAGACCGAAAACTCCAAACAAACAGCAGGCGCCCGGGTCGGAATCGAACGCACGACCTCCTGTGAACCAGGCGAGGTAGTTAACATCTCCGAGCCACCGTGGCGCCCAATAACGCAGGCGAGCTCGTGTTCACGCTGCCCCCGTGTCAACATCGCGGGGCCAGATTGCGTGCACGCCGAACGAAATGTCACGACCCTAAACCCTGGCCGCGATTCCCTCTCTCTCGCCCCGCGATATCGGGGGTGGGGTCAGAGGGGGGTCAGGGGGCTGCGTGGGTGGGTGGGTGGGGGAGTGGAGATGAGGAGGCGTAAAACATTTAAGCAACAAACGAGAACGCTTTTTTTCATTATTTATCGCCGTGTTTGCCTCCGAGTCCGCTTTAATGAACAATGGGATGAATTAGGAGGTAATCGGAATTTGTGGGTTGGAGGTTTGGGGGGCTGGGGGTGGCTGGGAGGGGGGGGGCGAGGTGTGGAGACAAAAGGGGGTCCATTAATCTCGCGCCGGTGTGCAGGTGATTACGCGCTCACACTAAACGCGCACGCACGCGCCTGTGTGTGCGCGCGTGTTTATATATCTAGTATATATCTAGTATAGAGAGAGAGAGAGACAAATGGGGTAGGAGCGCTAAGTGTAGCGGAGCGGTGAGCGCTACGCTGCGCTACGAACGCAGCCCCCCGAGTTCGATTCCCACTCACGGCCACCAACAGCAGTGACTGTGCCACCTCGTGCGGTGCGTAAACATCGCCCCCCTTGGGGAGACAAAGGCGGTCGGGCGTGGTGCTGGCCACCCACCCTCTCGCGTGCCGTGCCGGCCTGCACAGGTGCTGCTCGCTAACAGCACTTGCCCCAACAGTCTGTGAAGGCTACCCTGGGCACATCATCAGGATGAAGACAAATGTCCAACATGTAGCCCGTTAAGCACACACGTATACACATACACTGCTGACACGCATGTGCACCAACAAGCGTGTCAGCAGATAGACGGTCGCCCCAATACAGTCTCGTGGATACACGCACGTGGGTACACACCCAGCCACACGTGTACACATACGGGTCTCGCACACTGCAATACAAAGACAAAGATTTCCCGATCATCCTGAACAGACTGTTGGGGCAAGTGCTGCTAGCGAGTAGCATCTATGAAGGCCGGCACGGCACGCGAGAGGGTGGGTGGCCAGCACCACGCCCGACCGCCTTTGTCTCCCCAGTGGCGATGTTTACACACCGCACCGGGTACTCAATTTGATGATGCGTCGAAATAGGGGAGGCCCAGGACCAGTTCACGTAATCGTCACTGGTGTTGATGGCCGTGAGCGGGAATCAAAATGAGGCCGCTGGGTTCGTAGCGCAGCACTGCGCCATCGCTCCGACGTATGAGTCGCGCGCACACACACACGCCTGCACACACGTTGCTCGCACACCACACATACACACGTGACTCGCACACCACACACGCACACAAGGCTCCGGTATCCCGAGGGAAATTTGGTGGTGAGTGCGAGGGCCCGTGACCTCCTCATTGTGCCGTGCGCTCCGGGTGTCGCGATATGGGAGAGGATCGCGGCGCGAGGTGCAATCACAGGAGCCCTGCTGCTGATAATGCGACTGGCGTGCTCAGAGTTCAGCACTCCCGACCCCCCCCCCCCCCCCCACGGCTGTCTTCATTAACGCGCGACAAGAAAAGGCCGCCGCATGGATACCGTGCAGGAGACATTTCCCATGCGGGCCTGGGGAGCGTCAGCGCTGCGTTGTCAAAACGCACGCACACCTCGGAGTGTAAAGAGTGCGCTGTGTAAACATCGCCACGAGAGAGACACATGCGACCGGGCGTGGGGCTGGCCACCCAGCCCTCGTGTGCCGTGCCGGCCTCCATAGGTGCTGCTCGCGAACAGCCCTTGCCCCACAGTCTGTTACGACTATACGGGGGGTCTTTGTCTTTGTACGTCTGTAGGTTACGGCGCCTCGATCCATCACCGCTCTGTTCTGTCCACGCTGTCTGTCCTCGCGACGATATAATAAGAATTGTAGATCCATCATCCCGCTCCGCTTACAACCATCACATAAATAAATAAATAAACGTTGTGTGTGTGTGTGTATATATTACTAAGTGTGTGCGTGTGTGTGCGTATGTAAATATACTACACAGCATTCGCACAAGCCCCCATTGTTCGCCATCGCTGCCACCGTGCGCGCGCGCGGGCTGCTCGCGCTAATTGCCATTTCGTCGAGTTAATTGGCTGGCGGCTTCACGGCAGAGCTTTAATGGATTGCTGCCCTCCAATCATCACGATCATTATCCTGGCGACAATCATTATCAGCAGCAGCGGCAGCGGCGGCGCTGTCCCGGAGAGGCAGCCGATGAGTCGCTTTGAAGGTGAGGCTCGCCGCTGAGTCCACTTGGGGACGACTCCGGTGCGGGGTCGTCTCTTTGTGACACTGCTGCCTCCACGTCACTCAACTCGCGTGGGGGCTTTTTGGGCGGGGGGGGGGGCTACACGATAACGCAGCCCACGCGTTCAGCTCTCGAGCTGGTGGTGGTCTCGACAAGGCTGTGCCGTTGTCGTGCATGCAACGTGATGGTCACGTGCCATGCACGCACGGCACCTGAGCTCTTCGATTCATCTGGGGTGGAACACAAAATCGTCAATCGGCCGAGATGAGAAATGTCGGACGTCCCGAAATTGAATGTTTGTCTCCGAGTCCTCCGGTATTTTTCCCCGTCCACGTTTAGCGTCAAATCCACGCGATTGGCCACTTCGTTGAGCTCTCATTCGCGATAGCCGGGTCGCCTCTGAGAAAGAGCTACGTAGCTCGGTGGACCTCAGCTGGAAAATGAAGATTGTTCGCGAGTTACATTTGCGATTATTCCGAAAAAAATGTTTCCGCGCTTGTCACGTGACGTCACTTGTGTACTCCCGAAAAATCCGAGACTGATCATTCCTGAGCGGTCCAAAATCGACGGACAATGGTGAGTCCGGAGTTCGTCCCTCGAAAAAACGTGCGCGCAAACATCTTTGGTGTGCTGCCACGTGTACAGCCATACGACAGGTTTCATCTCAGTCAGTCAACCCGTGGCACCTGGGTCTGTCCCGTGACCTCCTGCCAGCGGGCGTTCGATACTTCACGTGGCCTTAAAGTGCACATAGCCTGGCACAAGGGCCGTAGTGACGTGTGTGTGTGTGTGCGTGCACATGTGCGTGAAATGGAGCTGATGCTATACGGGAGGATGTGGAGATCAGTGGACTTGCCGAAGACCGGCACTAGCGGTGTCAAGGTCGGCCTCTTTTGAGGATGATCTTGAAGGACGCAACTGGACACATTGGAAGCAGTCGTCCTGCAACAACAACTGAGGGCAGAGGAGCGACGCTCACAACAACGAGCGGAGCGCGCCGGGCGGCTAAAACGCGGCCAGTTGGCACAGTGGGGGGTACAGCTGGTTTATCTGCCAGTCATCTTAGTCAGCCAACCCATGGCACATAGATCTGCCCCATGACCTCCTCTCAGCGAGCCTACGACACTTCACGTGGCCTGGTGGGTATGGGTGTGTGTGAGTGCGAGTGCAAACCCACCCACCACGGCAAACACCAGTGACGATTATCTAAACCGGTCATGGGCCTCCCCTAGGTCGACTCAGCCGCAAATGAGTACCTGGTGCGATGTGTAAACATCGACACGGGGGAAACAAAAGCGGCCGGGCGTGGTGCTGGCCACGCACCCCCTCGTGTGCTGTGCCAGCCTTCATAGGTGCTCGCTAACAGCACTTGCCCCTACAGTCTGTTAAGGCTGCACGGAGGATCTTTGTCTTAGTTTCACGGGGGACCCGTAACAGAACACTCGACAGCTTTACGCAGTGCTCACGGTGAGACTCACCAATAGGAAGCCATCCCTCGACCGCATCCGGGCATTGATCAGCCTCCCATTGTATCTGTACCAAAATTGAGATTCTTCCGGTACAGCCATGGATAGCTTCTCGAACTACGCGGTCAAAGATGATGTTAAAAAATGCGGGAGCCAGAGGACATCCTGTTCACACCCCAATGTGAACAGGGAATGGCCCTGACTCGTGTGTCACGTAGATTTACCCGGGGCTACCCACCATCATGAAGATCTTGAATGATTGTGAGCACAGTCACGGACTCTCAAAGAATGAAGTACAACCCAGAGACCAGGCCTATTGATGGTATCATAGGCCTTGACCAGATCAATAAAGCAGAGATGTAGGTCCTGTTGAATTTTCCTACACCTCTGTTGTAGCAGATCGACAGAAAATATTGTATCTGTACAGAACCACCCTGGACTGAAACCTCTCAGCGTGTCTGGCAAGACGATGTTGAATTACCCTTACCAGTACCTTTCCCGGCACACTGAAGATTGAGCTGCCCCTGTAGTTACAATCTGTGCGGTCCCTATTCTTAAAGATGGGGACCAGCAGGACATCCTTCCAATCCTGCGGAAGCCGTTCAGTGGTTCAGACGGTTGTTGTGATGTCATGTCGGGGGCAGTCTGCACACAGACGCCACCCTCTCTCAGCACACATACACAAACACACAAAACAAAGATTCCCCGTGTAGCTTAAACAGACTGTTGGGGCAAGTGCTGTTAGCGAGCACCTATGGAGGCGGGCACGACACACGAGGGGGTGGGTGGCCAACACCACGCCTGGCCCGCCTTTGTCTCCCCAGTGTTGATGTTTACACATTGCACCAGGTACTCATTTTAGGCTGAGTCGACCTAGGGGAGGCCAAGGACAGTTTCCAATAATCGGCACTGCTGTTGACTGTGAGCGGGAATCGAACCCGGGTTTCCAGGTTACTAGTGCAACGCGCTAACCGCTACCCCACCGCTCCCCACACACACACACACACCTACACACACAAACACACACACACAAACACACACACACACACCACATACCTACACACACACACGCTTACACACACACACATACCTACACACACATACCTACACACACGCTTACACAAAAACACACACAAACACCTTCTTGGTTCTTTCCGGTAAAGTCACGTAAAAGGGAAGTAATAAAATAATAAAAATAAAACATAATAAAACAATTCTCCGACGTTTCGGCCACAACGCAAGCAGCCGTCCTCAGGTGAAAACCGAAAGAACCAAGAAGATGAATCCCTGCAGTCACGAAAGCTTTAATCGAAACACACAAACACATACCTAACACACACAAACACACACACATACCTACACACACACACACACACACACACAAACACACACAACAAACACACACACATACCTACACACACAAACACACACACATACCTACACACACAAACACACACACATAACTACACCACAAACACACACACAAACACACACACAAACACACACACATACCTACACACACAAACACACACACATACCTACACACACAAACACACACACATACCTACACACACAACACACACACAACACACACACATACCTACACACACAAACACACACACATACCTACACACACACACACACGCTTACACGCGCGCTCCTTGGCTCCACGCGTAAGCCCGACAAACCGATCAACTTGACAAATGC